>NC_064854.1:103876927-104019208 GCF_024139225.1 Suncus etruscus | reverse complement strand
AGGCTGGAGGAAAATCATCCAAGCAAACAACACCCAAAAAAAAGCAGGAGTGGCCATACTAATATCAGATGATGCAAACTTTATACGTAGGAAAGTTGTAAGGGACAAAGATGGACATTTTGGGGGCCGGGCGGTGGCGCTGGAGGTAAGGTGCCTGCCTTACCTGCGCTAGCCTAGGAGACGGACCGCGGTTCGATCCCCCGGCGTCCCATATGGTCCCCCAAGCCAGGAGCGACTTCTGAGCGCATAGCCAGGAGTAACCCCTGAGCGTTACCGGGTGTGGCCCAAAAACCAAAAAAAAAAAAAAAAAAAAAAAAAAAAAAAAAAAAAAGATGGACATTTTGTATTAATCAAGGGATATGTACAGCAGGAAGAAATCACCCTCCTAAACATATATGCACCGAATGAGGGGCCAGCAAAATATTTAATACAACTGTTGACAAATCTGAAAAATAATATCAATAACAACACAATAATTGTGGGAGACCTCAACGCGGCATTGTCAACACTAGACAGGTCAACCAGACTGAAACCCAACAAGAATATACTAGACCTGAGGAGAGAAATGGAAGAAAGAGGCCTAGTAGATATATACAGGACACTCCACCCCCAGAAGCCTGGATACACATTTTTCTCTAATGTACATGGGACATTCTCCAGGATAGACTACATGTTAGCACATAAAACATACCTCCATAATATCAAGAGGATAGAAATTTTGCAGGCTGCCTTTGCTGACCACAAAGCCCTGAAATTATATATGAACTACAAAGGGACACAGAAGAAAAATTTTAACACCTGGAAGTTAAATAGCCTCATACTGAATAATCAGTGGGTCCGAGATGAAATCAAAGAGGAAATCAAAACCTCCCTAGAAACAAATGACAATGGAGACACAAACTATCAGAACCTATGGGACACAGCAAAAGCAGTACTGAGAGGAAAATTTATAACTTTGCAAGCACACATCAGGAAAGAAGAAGGGGCATACCTGAATAGCTTAATGACGCAGCTCATAGAATTAGAAAGTGCTCAACAAAAGGATCCAAAAATAGGGAGGCAGAAGGAAATAACAAAGCTGAGAGCAGAAATCAATGAAGTGGAAACCCGAAAAACCATCCAAAAGATCAACGAAAGCAGAAGTTGGTTCTTTGAAAAAATAAACAAGATTGATAGACCACTGGCAAAACTAACAAAGAAAGAGAGAGAAACTTGATAACTCGTATTAGGAATGAAAAAGGAGAGATCACTACTGATATGGTAGAGATTCAAAGGGTAATCAGAAACTACTTTGAGAAACTCTATGCCACTAAAAATGAAAACCTGGAAGAAATGGATAAATTCTTGGAATCTTATAATCTTCCACGATTGAATGAAGAGGATGTAGCATATCTAAACACACCCATTACCATTGAGGAAATTAAGAAAGTAATCAAATGTCTGCCCAAAAACAAAAGCCCAGGCCCAGATGGATTTACTAATGAATTCTTTCAAACCTTTCAAGAGGAACTACTACCAATCCTGGCAAGACTCTTTCATGAAATTGAAAAAACAGGAAAACTTCCAAATAGCTTTTATGAAGCCAACATCACCTTGATACCTAAACCAGACAGAGATGCTACGAAAAAAGAAAATTACAGACCAATATCGCTGATGAATGCAGATGCAAAGATCTTCAACAAAATCCTGGAAAATAGGATTCAATGCCTCATTAAGAAGATCATCCACTACGATCAAGTAGGTTTCATTCCAGGAATGCAAGGCTGGTTTAACATCCGTAAATCTATCAACATAATACACAACATTAACAGCAAGAAAAATAAAAATCACATGATCATATCAATCGACGCAGAGAAAGCATTTGACAAGGTCCAACACCCATTCTTGATCAAAACTCTCAGCAAGATGGGAATGGAAGGAACCTTTCTCAATATAGTTAAGGCCATCTACCACAAGCCAGAGGCAAATATTGTCCTCAATGGAGAAAAACTGAAAGCTTTCCTCTAAATTCTGGCACAAGACAAGGCTGTCCTCTCTCACCACTCCTATTCAACATAGTACTGGAAGTACTCGCTATAGCGATTAGGCAAGAAAAAGATATCAAGGGAATCCAGATAGGAAAGGAAGAAGTCAAGCTCTCACTGTTTGCAGATGACATGATACTCTACTTAGAAAACCCCAAAGACTACCAAAAAGCTTCTAGAAACAATAGACTCATATAGCAAGGTGGCAGGCTACAAAATTTACACACAAAAATCAATGGCCTTTCTATACACCAATACTAATAAGGAAGAAATGGACATTAAGAAAACAACTCCATTCACTATAGTGTCACACAAACTCAAATATCTTGGAATCAACTTGACTAAAAATGTGAAGGACCTATACAAAGAAAACTATAAAACTCTGCTCCAAGAAATAAGAGAGGACACGCGGAAATGGAAGCACATACCCTGCTCATGGATTGGCAGGATTAACATCATTAAAATGGCAATACTCCCCAAAGCACTGTACAGATTTAATGCGATCCCCCTAAAGATACCCATGACATTCTTCAAAGAAGTGGATCAGGCACTTTTGAAATTCATATTGAACAATTAACACCCTCGAATAACTAAAGCAATCATTGGGAAAAAGAATATGGGAGGAATTACTTTCCCCAACTTTAAACTTTACTACAAAGCAATAGTTATCAAAACAGCATAGTATTGGAATAAGGACAGGCCCTCAGATCAGTGGAATAAGCTTGAATACTCAGAGAATGTTCCCCAGACATACAATCACCTAATTTTTGATAAAGGAGCAAAAAATCCTAAATGGAACAAAGAACGCCTCTTCAACAAGTGGTGTTGGCACAACTGGGTAGCCACTTGCAAAAAATTGAACTTAGACCCCCAGCTAACATGATGTATGAAGGTAAAATCCAAATGGATTAAAGACCTCGATATCAGACCCAAAACCATAAGATATATAGAACAACACGTAGGTAAAACACTCCAGGACATTGAGGCTAAAGGCATCTTCAAGGAAGAAACTGCACTCTCCAAGCAAGTGAAAGCAGCAATTAACAGATGGGAATATATTAAGCTGAGAAGCTTCTGCACCTCAAAGGAAATAGTGCCCAAGATACAAGAGCCACCCACTGAGTGGGAGAAACTATTCACCCAATACCCATCAGATAAGGGGCTAATCTCCAAAATATACAAGGCACTGACAAAACTTTACAAGAAAAAAACATCTAATCCCATCAAAAAATGGGGAGAAGAAATGAACAGACACTTTGACAAAGAATAAATACAGATGGCCAAAAGACACATGAAAAAGTGCTCCACATCACTAATCATCAGGGAGATGCAAATCAAAACAACGATGAGATACCACCTCACACCACAGAGAATGGCACACATCTCAAAGAATGAGAATAAACAATGTTGGCGGGGATGTGGGGAGAAAGGAACTCTTATCCACTGCTGGTGGGAATGCTGTCTAGTTCAACCTTTATGGAAAGCGATATGGAGATTCCTCCAAAAACTGGAAATCGAGCTCCCACACGATCCAGCTATACCACTCCTAGGAATATACCATAGGAACACAAAAATACAATACAAAAACCCCTTCCTTACACCTATATTCATTGCAGCACTATTTACCATAGCAAGACTCTGGAAACAACCAAGATGCCCTTCAACAGACGAATGGCTAAAGAAACTGTGGTACATATACACAATGGAATATTATGCAGCTGTCAGGAGAGATGAAGTCATGAAATTTTCCTATACATGGATGTACACGGAATCTATTATGCTGAGTGAAATAAGTCAGAGAGAGAGAGAAAAACGCAGAATGGTCTCACTCATCTATGGGTTTTAAGAAAAATGAAAGACATTCTTGCAATAATAATTTTCAGACACAAAAGAGAAAAGAGCTGGAAGTTCCAGCTCACCTCAGGAAGCTCACCGCAAAGAGTGATGAGTTTAGTTAGATAAATAACTACATTTTGAACTGTCCTAATAATGAGAATGTATGAGGGAAATTGAGAACCTGTTTAGAGTACAGGCGGGGGTCGGGTGGGGAGGAGGGAGACTTGGGACATTGGTGATGGGAATGTTGCACTGGTGATGGGTGGTGTTCTTTATATGACTGAAACCCAAACACAATCATGTATGTAATCAAGGTGTTTAAATAAAAATAAAAAAAGAAAAAAAAAAGAAAGAAAAAAAAGAAATGATATGGGAGAAGAAAGAAAGAAAAGAAAAAAAGGCAAACAGCAACAACAAAAAAGAAAAACTAGGTGATATAAATACCAATTTTGACACAAAACAAAACAAAACAAAACAACAACAACAACAAAATCAGACCAGCAACTTCTTAAAAAAAGGTTGGAAGTTCTGTCCTTCCTTAATACCACCAATGCATCTGAGACCTCTTGGCCCCTGTTCTCCATCCTTTTCTATTTGTATGTCTCCTTCTCCACTTAATCACTTTCTTTCTCCTCACTGTACTCTGGGGCTTAGAGTGTTCTCAATAACCCTTTTAAAACATTGCATTTATTCATGGAGTTATTCTAAATACCACAAATCAGTGATACCATTCTGTATTTATCCTTCTTCTGGCTTACTTCATTTAACGCAATATCTTCCAGTTACATCCATGTTGCAGTAAATTGCATGATTGCATCATTCCTTACAGCTATTGTATATATGGACCACATCTTCATGCTCCACTTGTCTGTCGTTGGATTTGTAGGTTGATTCTAACTCTTAGCTATTGTACTAAGTGCTGCAATGAATAGCAGTATGCATACATATTTTTGGGTCAGTGTTTTCCTCTCCTGGGGATAGACACCCAAAAGTGGGATTGCTGGGTCAGATGGCAGATCAATTCTTAGTTTACTCAGACTCTCCATACTATTTTCCATAGGGGTTGGGCCAGGCAGCATTCTAGTGAGTACTATCTTAATATGAGGGACGTTATTTTGAGAATGAGAATTCTGGACATAGACATGAATGAATGCCTGGTGAAAATAGAAGCATATGAGAAAGCTGATTTCAGGGGCCGGAGAGATAGCACAGTGGTGTTTGCCTTACAAGCAGCCAACCCAGGACCCAAGGTGGTTGGTTCGAATCCCGGCGTCCCATATGGTCCCACGTGCCTGCCAGGAGCTATTTCTGAGCAGAGAGCCAGGATTAACCCCTGAACACTGCCGGGTGTGGCCCAAAAACCAAAACCAAAACCAAAACCAAAGAGAGAGAGAGAGAGAGAGAGAGAGAGAGAGAGAGAGAGAGAGAGAGAGAGAGAGAGAGAGAGAGAGAGAGAGAGAGAGAGAGAGAGAGAGAGAGAGAAAGAGAGAAAGCTGATTTCAGGGACAACGAAAGCTTGCCAGCAGTTTTAAATTGTTACTGTTGTTGTTTTGGGCCATACCCAGTGGTGCTCAAATACTATTCTAAGTTTGGAGCTCAGGGGCACTGCTGGCAATACTTGTTAGATCATATGTGGTGCTGGGGATAAAATCCAGGCAAACCCCTAATCAAAGCAAATCCTTCAGCCTATTGAGCTAGATCTCTGATCTCTAGCAAATCTCCTTAACTCAAATGAAAGGCATGAAACAAGTTTCAGAATAGGGGAGGAGGCATACCCCACCCCCTTTGGTAGATTATGTGAAACAGTACAAAAAGTGCTTATTTTGAGGAGAAGGGATCTCACGGAAGGCTCTGAAAGTCATGATACTTGGCTTGACTGTATGATAACACTGATAATTCAGTGTTAGCCCAGCGATATGACACTGATGTGGCCTAGTAGTAGTGGGTCCCCCTCACAGTGTTGGGAGTTGGGTAGGACAGGATTGAATTCTGAGCTCCACACTTTGAACTATCTCTCTGGACCCTGGTAAAGGCTTTTTCTTCTGAAGGATAAAGAGAAATTTCTAGAAAAATCCAAAAAAATTTTACCAGCTAGGTAGGATATAAATTAGAAATAGACATGGTTCAAATCAAGCAATGGCCTAAAGATCCACTGCTATGTTTTAATGATTCACTCTTCCATAATTAAAAACAAAATTATTCAACTAGTACTTAAAGTTCAAGTTAGCCATGAAATATTTTTTCCCTGCTCTAGGCACATGCAGCAACGTTATTAGAAGAAATAATTGCTGACAATATATTCAATTTACTGAGCTCCAAGGAGATGAAATTTGCTCATATTTCAGCTCCAGTTGGGCAACATGATTACCAGTATTTTTAAAGACCAAATTTCATATGTTTTCAATCATATTTATTGCACTCTGAATGGAAGCAAATCACTGAGGTTCAGAAGATTGTTCTGCCAAGGAAATAATTTATGTCAGCTGGGGCTAGGGATCGCGATAAAAATAATATCTGCAGGATATGCAACACAGAACACCTCAAGCATTTTCTTAATTTTATTCCAACTCAGGTTTATAATTTCTTATCCCAAAGCATCTCAATTGACAATGGTAGAGAAAAGCAACATCTCTGGTGGAGGGTATAATATTGGAATGTCAGATGCATGAAACCCTATTATTGGCAATATTGTAAATTACAATGCTTCCAAAAAAGAAAAAAAAAGTGTCTTAATCAAGGTCCCAAAGAGGCTGATGAGGCTCAGTTTGTCCCCTTTGACTTTAAGCCTTAGTGACCTAAGCCAAACTTCTATATTTTGGAGCCCTTGTTACTCTATCAAAGACGTTTTCTATTCCTGATCCGTGCTCAGTACAGAAATGGCAGGCTTAATCCAGAAGATCTATGCCATGTTGAAACAGTGAGCTCTATTTATTAAAATGTCTAGTCGCCTTGGTGATGGGGCGGGGAAGAGGCAGATTAAATAAAGGTCATGCATGGGAGATACACACATACAAAATTATTTGTTATCTTAAATGAATATTTACATGAGCAACCTCTACTTTAAAAAATTGCTAAATCTGGATATTCTAAATATAACTCAGATGATGTTGTACCCTGAAGAAGAAAAAATACAGGGGCCGGCGAGGTGGCGCTAGAGGTAAGGTGTCTGCCTTACAAGCGCTAGCCAAGGAAGGACCGGGGTTTGATCCGGCGTCCCATATGGTCTCCCCAAGTCAGGGGCGATTTCTGAGCGCTTAGCCAGGAGTAACCCCTGAGCATCAAACGGGTGTGCCCCCACCAAAAAAGAAAAAAACAGCAGCTTGAACTAAAGAGCTTGTACTTTAACCCTTGTTAAGATGCGTATCTTAAATGAAGCTGACCATAGTTTGATCCTCTATATCATGTGATTATATAAACATTGCTGATGTGGTTTGAAACATGGCCCAGAAATTAAGTGCTCACATGTTTTCAGGTGACCTGACTGAGACTCAGAGGGCCCCACAGCCCCCAGGAGCACTACTTGGGAGCCTCCCAACCCACTCTGCCAAAAACATTTATGAGCAAATATGAATAAGATGGAACAAGGTAGGGCCAGAGGGATAGCATGAAGATAAGGTGTTTGCCTTGCATGCAGAAGGATGATGGTTTAAATCCTGGCATCCCATATGGTCTCCCGAGCCTGCCGGGGGCAATTTCTGAGTGTAGAGCCAGGAGTAGCCCCTGAGCACTGCTGGGTGTGACCCAAAAGCCAGAAACAAACAAACAAACAAAACAAGATGGAACAAGGTGCATGTCTTGTCATGATCATTAGAATTGCTTAAATGTGGAGAGATTTCTGGTTCTCTGCTTCATTATGTGGCTCTGTATAGCATGTTCGAGCATTTTCTAAGGCTTTGTGGTCTGTTTTAAAAAAAAGTCTATTGCAGTCCAATTTTGGTGTAATAAAAAAGTTGAACACATCATTTGAAAAATATTACTGTAATGTTAGCCACATTAAATCTTCCTATGTGTATCCCCATTGATGTAAGTTAGGAAATCAGAAGTCACAAATATATTTGATATGCAATTATATTTTGACAATGCAAATGTGTGTTATTAATCTTATAAAATTATATACATAGTTCCAAAAATAAGAAAAAAAAGGTCTATAGAATCTGTAAAATGTTGGGGCCAGAGTGGTGTTGCAAGTGGTAGAGCATTTAATGCCTTGCATGCACTAACCTAGGATGACAAGCAGTTTGATCCCCCATCATCCCATATGGTCCCCCAAGCCAGGAGTCATTTCTAAGAGCAGAGCCAGGAGTAACCCCCCAAACCAAACCAAAACAAAACAAAACAAAACAAAAAAATCTGTAAAATGTAAGTAGTGTCTTTGCCTCCTCCAGATGTTGTATTAGCTCAGTATTATATGATGTAGTTCTTGGGCCATATTAAAGCCTGAACAAAGGGAAAAAATGAGCAGTACAGATTCTATCTTTTTAACTTCATAAAGGATTACTCCCCAAAATTGTTTGAATCCCAGCACTACACATGGCCCCCCAGCACCACTAGGTGGCCCCTGCACAAAGCATGTACCCCCCTCCTCATTCTCCCCGCAAATCAAAACATGCAAAAGTCTAGAAGTGACAAGGGCAATAGTGTAGTCTTGGACACTTTAGTGATGGTGAAGATGTCTTATAAAGGGAACACTATGGTAACTAGGATACCTAAATTACAGTAAAAAAAAAATTTGGTTTTTTAGGCCACATCCGGCAGTGCTCAGGGGTTACTCCTGGCTCTGTGCCCAGAAATTGCTCCTGGCAGACATGGGAAACCATATGAGATGCCGGGATTCAAATCACAGCTGGTCCTGGGTTGGCTGCTTGCAAGGCAAACACCCTACCACTGTGCTATCTCTTTGGCCCCTATAGTAAAAATTTGATGAGAAAAATATGACAGTGCAACATTTTTATTTTAATTAAATAGGTTTTCTGAAACTCCCATACATTTAAAAAATAATTTGGGGCCATACCTGGTTGTACTCATGCTTTACTTCTGTCTCTGTGCACAGGGATCGCTCCTGGCATGGATCATGGAGCAGATAGAGTGCTAGGGATTGAACTCAGGTCAGCTTCATGCAAGTCAAGCACCAAATCCTCTGTACTATTTCTCTGGCTCACTCATCTTACCTTAATTCTAAATCTTGTACTCATTGAATTTTAATATTAATTTAAATACTTAAATTGTATTACTGTTTAAAATGTAAACAATGTTGGCACAATAGCACAGCGATAGAGTGTTTGCCTTGTACATGGCTGACCCAGGTCAGACCTGGGTTCAATCCCCGGCATCCCATATGGTCACCCAAGCCAGGAGTTATTTCTGAGCGCATAGTCAGGAGTGACCCTTGAGCATCACTTGGTGTGGCCCCCAAAAACAAACAATAAAATAAACAATGTCAAATATAATTTTGGGGGATTGTTTTTGCTTATGAGCCATACATACCTTTTCTCCTGAATCTTTTCAGGTATCACTTAGGTCAAAGGGGACCATATTCACTGTCAAGGATCCAATCCAGATTGGCCTTCTGCAAGGCAAGTAACCCATTATACTATCTTTTTATCCCAATATCAAATATTAATGTCAATTCTCTTATATTATACTTCCTTAGTGTCATCTTAGAAACACTAATGATAACAATTGAGAAGACTATCTCTAAGCTGTTGCTAATCTTGGTAAATGTAGAGTTCTGTCAAATCCTTACAATTTTGGGGGGCCACACCCAGTGATGTACAGGACACTGTTCAGGGATTACTTCTAGAGAAGCTAGGGGTATACCATATAGGGTGCCAAGGATCAAGCCAGGTCAGCCACATGCATGCAAGGCAAGGGCCATTCCATCCCCACTGTACTATCTCCAACCCCTGAGTTCAAATATTTCTGGGCTGTTATATTATTTCTAATTTATATAAAACATATTTTATTGTTCCTCCCCTTTCCTTTGCTTCTGATGCTGCAATAATATACTTTCAGTCGTGATACTTGTTGGGTGGGTTGCAAATCAGGTCAATGTTTGCACACTCAGACTTGATGCTCATAAAGATTTGTACATGGGGGCCGGAGAGATAGCATGGAGGTTAAGGCGTTTGCCTTGCATGCAGAAGGACAGTGGTTTGAATCTTGGCATCCTATATGGTCCCCTAACCTGCCAGGAGCGATTTCTGAGCATAGAGCCAGGAGTAACCCCTGAGCACTGCCGGGTGTGACCCAGAAACAAAAACAAAAAATAAATTAAAAAAAATAAATAAAAATAAAAGTTTGCACTTGCTTAGTGTGATGCTTGCAAATGTACTCACTGGGGTCACACTCCTAGTTAAGGCAGAAATTATGGTTGACAGTGCTGGCCTGGATGTGTCAGTACTTACATGTGTGACCATCAAGGGCTGCACTATCAAAGGGCTGTAGCACTTTACACACTCTTTCAGTTGCTGTGTTTGATGGTGATCATATCCTGTTTTTGATGGTACTCACATGTGTCTGGGTTTGATACAGCTGAAAATCACTTACAGTACCAGGTTATACTATCACAAACAGCAGAGAGGCCTGGTTCAGTCAACTCAGTTACCAGGACTACAGTGTAACATGAGGATTTGAACACATGATCATATACTTACAAAAGGCTTTCAGCCCTGGTATTCATCCTCTGGCTTAGG
This sequence comes from Suncus etruscus, assembly GCF_024139225.1. Classification (NCBI taxonomy): domain Eukaryota; kingdom Metazoa; phylum Chordata; class Mammalia; order Eulipotyphla; family Soricidae; genus Suncus; species Suncus etruscus. The sequence continues at coordinate 104,008,656 of NC_064854.1, read as the reverse complement.
AAAAGGGGTATTTTGAAACATTTAAATAACCCCATAAGGAGCTAGAGTGATAGCACAGTGGTAGGCCTTGCAAACAAACACAGAACATGGTGCTTATAGATGTATGTATGAGACACAACCCTATTTAAAGACACGTGCCTAGAAATAGGTGGGACAGCAGAAACCTAAGAAGTTTCTAGAGTTGGGGCCATAGAGATAGAATAGCAATAGGGTATTTATCTTGCATGCAGTCGACCTGGGATAGAACTGGGTTTGATTACTGGCATCACACATGGTCTCCAGAGCCTGGCAGGAGCGATTTCTGAACATAGAGCCAAGTGTAACCTTTAAGCGCCTCTGAGTGTGACCCCAAAACCTAAAATAAATAAATACATGTTAAACAACCCTATAAGAAGATACAGATAAAAAATTGAGGTGTTAAATATTTAATTTTTTTCCCTCTTGGCTGAGTTACTGGTTTTTTGTTTGTTTATTTGTTTGTTTGTGAACAGTTTTCCCTTTAGCATCCTCATGGTCCATCCAAAACCACCTGCCTGCAGTAACTCAAGCAAACCTCTGGGTGTCCTCATTGACCAATTTGTAAGCTGAACCATATCCCAGAGAAAAGGACCTTTGAAGAGGTTTCCTAAGGTCTATTCTCCTGACTGAACAGGTTCCACACCTTCTGTGCTTGCTTAAAGAAGAAACAGACTAGCTGGAATGGTTCCTGGTTTGAAGAAATGGTCTGGATTGAGCAGAGCCAAAATCTTCCTGATGGGGACAGCGTGCTGCTTGTACCTCCCAGTCACAATTCCAGGAATTTCTTTGCTTGTTTGTTTTTAACTTTTCTTTGGGCCACACTCAGTGGCGCTCAGGGATTACTCCTGGCTCTGCGCTCAGAAATCACTTCAGGCAGGCTCAGGGGACCATATGGGATGCTGGGTATCAAACCCAGTTCATCCCTGGTCGGCTGCATGCAAGATAAACGCCCTATTACTATTCTATCTCTTCGGTCCAAACTCCAGGAACTTCTTAGGTTTCTACTGCCCCACCTATTTCTAGGCAAATGCCTTTATTTTTTGTTTTTGTTTTATTTTGTGTTTTGGATCACACTGGGCAGCACTCAGGGTTACTCCTGGCTCTACACTCAGAAATCGCTCCTGGCAGGCTCGGGGGACCATATGGGATGCCGGGATTTGAAACACCGTCCTTCTGCATGCAAGGCAAATAAATGCCTTGCTTCCATGCTATCTCTCTGGCCCAGAAACAGCCTTTAGTTAATAAACTAGCTGCATACTGGTCAGTATCAAGCTACCTTGCAAAATCAAGCAAAGACTAAAGCAGCCGTCTCCATGGAAGTTTTCAGCTGGGGTAACTACATAATAGCAATAGCTTTATAGGCACTCCAGTTACGTGTTTTAAACATCACATGAGTCTTAAGGAAGTTCTCACTTTGTATTGAAATGTTCTTAGTCATTGTTAAAATTGAAAGGTACAAAAATACTAAGCATCTTGTCCTCAAAGGCAAGTATTTTACATATTGTAATGGTACTATATTATTCTCTTGAGTAAATACTGTACTTAATATAGTGAACATTGAGTTCTCTAGTTTTACAGGTTTCCATAAAACATTGCAACTTAAAATTATTTATTGGAGCAGGCAGTAATAATAGTTTCGTCCAGTTTCCATATTAGATTAATGCACTTACTCATTTTATATGCCAGGAATGCGGTGATCAGGGACAACAAACATCTGCCTAAATTCTGGACGTGAAACAGGAGTGGACCTGAACAATCATCAAATTGTAGTTGAATATTCACAATGGTTCAGCCTATTAGAGAAATCATATATGTCACCTAATCTTTGTGATATGTTCTGATAAATTTAAAAAAGAATCTTCCAGTTTGAGGGTTATTTATTTATTTTTGCTTTTTGGGCCACATCTGGTGATGCTAAGGGGTTACTCCTGGCTATGCGCTCAGAAATTGCTCCTGGCTTGTGGACCATATAGGATGACAGGGGATCGAAACTCTATCTGTCCTAGGTTAGCACATGCAAGGTAAATGCCCTACCACTTGTGCCACAGCTCCAGCCCCTTCCAGTTAAAGTTTGTTTAAAATCTCAGAATTACATTAAGTTCTGTGTTTGCCGTATCTTTCATCCTATATTCCTATATATTTGTCTACTTCTGAATTGCCTTTTCTCTTTATTTTTATTCTGATAGTTTTTTTGTTTGTTTGTTTGTTTGGTTTTTTGGTTTTGGGTCACACCCAGCAGCGCTCAGGGGTTACTCCTAGCTCTATGCTCAGAAATCGCTCCTGGCAGGCTCGGGGGACCGTATGGGATGCCGGGATTCGAACCAATGACCTTCTGCATGAAAGGCAAATGCCTTACCTCCATGCTATCTCTCCGGCCCCAGTTTTTTGTTTTTATATTATAAACCATGTGAATTGTTTTTATGTGCATATGGTTTTGTTTTGTTTTGTTTTGTTTTGTTTTGTTTTGGGGTCACACCCAGCAGTGCTCAGGGGTCAGTCCTAGCTCTACGCTCTGAAATCGCTCCTGACAGGCTCGGGGGACCATCTGGGATGCTGGAATTCAAAACACAGACCTTCTGCATGCAAGGCAAATGCCTTACCTCCATGCTATCTCTCCGGCCCCATGTGCACATGTTTTAAAAAATAACGTTTACAAAAACCTATTTTGTATTCCTATTTTTTTGGGGGGGGGCACACCCGGTGACGCTCAGGGGTTCCTCCTGGCTCTACGCTCAGAAATCGCTCCTGGCAGGCCCCGGGGTACCATATGGGATGCCGGATTCGAACCACCGTTGGTTGGTCCTGGGTCAGCCTCTTGCAAGGGAAATGCCCTACCGCTGTGCTCTCTCTCCGGTCCCAACAAGAACTGTTTTATACCTTTAACTGGACATTTTATTTTCTCTTGTCTAAACGTAGTCATCCAGTTGGTCACTCAAGTGTCTGGCTTGTTCGCATTCTTCTACATATAAAAACAGCTGTTAGCGGCCTGGGCGATGAATAGCACAGTAGGTAGGGCATTTGCTATGCATAGGGTGCCATGTACTCGGCTGACCTGGATTTAATCTCCAGCATTCCATATGGTCCCCTGAACCTGCCAGGAGAAAACCACAAACAAAAAGGGACAGCTGTCAGTCTTTGAACCAACCTCCGAGCTGGACTTGCTGACCCAACTGATTTAAGGAGGCCTGTTAGGCAGTCTCACGGGCCTTCTTATGGCCGGCCAATTAACTTCATTTTAGTCCAGGCTTTGTGGGAGAGCTCTGATGGAAAGGTCTGCAAAACACCTTCATTGCTTCAATTTCTTGGGTTAACCTTGGTGCCACATCCGTATACAAATGCATACTTTATAACATTTCTATTTTGTGTATTTGTTAATTGTATTAAAGTCTTGAGTAAATTTTAGTCATATAATGACCAAACTACTAAACACTCAATATCCCCCTCAACAGTTTTTGCTTTGAGGTTAATAGTTACAAATTTGTCATCAATCAGCTAAGGGAAAAAGTGGGCCAGTGCCTGTGACAGAGCCTGAAATAATCATAACAAGATTCAAGTATGTTGTTAGTTCAGTGGCTAAATAAAGGCAGTGCAATTTCTTGAATCTTAACTTTCTAGATCTCTTATTTTAATTTTTCTTTTGGGGGGAGCACACCTGGAGCTGCTTAGGGCTTACCCCTGGCTCTGTGCCCAGAAATTATTTCTGGCAGGGCTTCTTTGAGTCACCAAATAGGGTGTCAGAGATTGAATTTGGCTTGGCTGCTTGCAAGGCAAGTACCATGCCCACTGGACTTCTCCCTCACTTTTTATTTTGTGTTTGTTTGTTGGCACAACCAGTGTGCTCAGGGGTCTTTCCTGATTCTGTGCTTAAGGCCATGCCTGGCAGTGCGTGGGAAGATCAGAAGCTATGCTAGAGTTTGAACCAGGATTGCCCCTACAGTCGTGTCCTAGACAAGTGCCTAGACCACCTTGATACTGTATCTCTCATCCTAGATCTCATTTATTTATTTATTTGTTTGTTTTTGAATTTTGGGTCAAACCTGGTGGCGCTCAGGAGTTAGTTGCTGCACGCGGCTTCTTCCTATAGCGCCGTTGGGATTTCATTGAATCCACTTTAGGGAGAGTGGGTTGCACGAAGGGCAAAATATGAAATAATGAAACCATACACAAGTATGTGGGGTCAATACATCTTCTGGCAGGAGTGCCACAAGTTTTATTATTATTATTATTATTATTATTATTTTGGTTTTTGGGCCACACCCAGCGGTGCTCAGGGGTTACTCCTGGCTGTCTGCTCAGAAATAGCTCCTGGCAGGCACGGGGGACCATATGGGACACCGGGATTCGAACCAACCACCTTTGGTCCTGGATCGGCTGCTTGCAAGGCAAACGCCGCTGTGCTATTTCTCTGGGCCCTGTTTTTTTATTTTCAAGTAAAACTGTCACACAATGGAAACACAATGAGAAATGATCTTCAATAAGAATTACGTTACTTGCTGCATCTGAGGAATAAGACAGGGAAGGGACAACACCTATGGTGGAGGGAAGTGTTATGCTATCTCTCCGGGCTCAAGTTTTATTATTTTTAAGCAGGAGTTTTATAGGGGTAAAGATAGTCACATGTGCAGGGAAGAATATTTATAATCACAAAGTTTAAAAATTCTGAGTTGGGGCTGGAGAGAGAGCATGGAGGTAAGGTGTTTGCCTTGCGTGCAGAAGGTTAGTGGTTCGAATCCCAGCATCCCATATGGTCACCCAAGCCTGCTAGGAGCGATTTCTGAGTGTAGAGCCAGGAGGAACCCCGAGCGCTGCTGGGTGTGACCCTACCCCCCCCCAAATTCTGAGTTGCAAAAAAAAAGGTCACACTCAGGGCAGCTTTTAACAACTAACTTCAAATGCAAAATAAGGGATATTAAGAAGTAGAAAAAGGAAGGACACTTGGGATATTGGTCATGGGAATGTTGCACTGGTGAAGAATATATATATATATATATATATATATATATATATATATCAAAAAATAAAAAAAAAGAAAAGAAAAGATAAGGCTTCCCAATTCTTACCACAGGCTGTGTTCTTTACACTGACTGTATAGAAAGAGGAGATACAATAAATGCACCCCATATACACCTCAACACAGGCACTTTGCCTGGTCTGTATTGTGAATTGGGAGACACACAAAAAAAAAAGTAGAAAAAAATATCTAGTAATGTGGTCCCCACCAAGGTGAACTCTATTGTTTTAGAGATCAAGAAAGGGACCAAATCCCCTAAGGTGCAGTTCCCATTTTCTGAAAAGGGTCAATAGCCCTTGACTACCAAACACTGAGGCTGCAAGGACATATTTGAAAAAGAGAAAAAATATTGTCTTTGATTTTGGTGCTAAATATTATCCAGAAAAGGATTTCTCTTATTAACGTTTGGTGTTGAAATTTCTGAAAAGAATTTGATTGAGGCCATATTTTTTGCCCGAGATTTTACAAAGGAGAGATAGCCAAATAATAACATAAAATGTAATATCAAGCATGGATTTATCTCTTCGGGAATTCCTCAAATATCCACGCAGGGGAAAAGGTGTCCACAACGGGCCTTTTGAGGAACCCCGTGGGGGCTATTTCAGCTTTCCACACCAGGAAAATCTAGATATACATCTGGTGTGCCTCCTGAGTTCCTCTTTTCTTTCTTTCTTTCTTTCTTTCTTTCTTTCTTTCTTTCTTTCTTTCTTTCTTTCTTTCTTTCTTTCTTTCTTTCTTTCTTTCTTTCTTTCTTTCTTTCTTTCTTTCTTTCTTTCTTTCTTTCTTTCTTTCTTTCTTTCTTTCTTTCTTTCTTTCTTTCTTTCTTTCTTTCTTTCTTTCTTTCTTTCTTTCTTTCTTTCTTTCTTTCTTTCTTTCTTTCTTTCTTTCTTTCTTTCTTTCTTTTTTTTTTTTTTGGTTTTTGGGCCACACCCGGCAGTGCTCAGGGGTCACTCCTGGCTGTCTGCTCAGAAATAGCTCCTGGCAGGCATGGGGGACAATATGAGACACCGGGATTTGAACCAACCACCTTTGGTCCTGGATTGGCTGCTTGCAAGGCAAACGCCGCTGTGCTATCTCTCCGGGCCCCTGAGTTCCTCTTAAATTTATGAATGCCGTGGAGTTAGTCCTGGCTCTGCACTCAGAAATTGCTGAAGGCAGACCTGGGGGACCATATGGGATGCTGGGGATCAAACCCAGGTCTTTCCTGGCTTGGCTGCATGCAAGGCAAAAGCCTTACCACTGTGTTATCACTCTGGCCCACCTAAATCTCTTTTAATACTCAACTTCAGGGGCTGGAGCAGTGGCACTTGCAGTAAGGTGTCTGCCTTGCCTGCGCTAGCTAGGACAGACCTTGGTTAGATCCCCCAGCATCCCATATGGTCCCCCAAGCCAGAAGTGATTTCTGAGTGCTTAGCCAAGAGTAACCCCTGAGTGTCACCAGGTGTGACCCAAAAACCAAAAAAAAAAAAAAAAAAACCCACAAAAAAACAAAACACCTCAACTTCATTTATCACCAGGTCTTCTGAAAATAGTTCACATCTGAAGTCTTGGCTAGAGACACAATGTGCTGTGTTATTTACATGCGTTATCTTGTGTAACCTGCATTTACCCTGGTGTGATGTACACTAGAGAGGAGATTGAAGATCAGAAGGGTAGGAAACATGCTCTTGTTCATCCAACCAGAAAGAAGTGAGGCTGGGGATGAGACCCAGCTGGGCAGCCTGTCTCCAGGTCCTCCTGACTTCAAAGCCCTCACATTTAACCACTGCTTTATAAAGGTGAGGGTGTCTGCCTAGACACCCACTATCAACTCCCAGAAAGACTTCTGTGATAATTGAAGGGCTCTAGATTGGCCCTTGCCAGTCTTAGGTTCCCATTGTCCCTGATAAGATCTTTCTCTGTTTCCCAATCTTTGATCTTTTTATGAAATTATTTGCTTCTGAAAATGACCTTCCTAGAGATGGAAGGGAAGGAAGCTAGGGGCTATGAAGCTAGTTTATGTTAGTTCATTATTCAAGTTACTTCAAGGGCATCCCTCAAATCTTCACTCTCCTCCACCCTTTTGGCAAAGGTAATTTCTGCTCTGATGGCTACTAACTGGCCTTTCATTAGGAATATCTCCCAAGTTACACCCTGATCAGATGTGTCAGCATTGCACATCTTGAAAACCCACATATTGGAGGCTGCCCTGAAAAGTCCTTTACCCCAGTTATCTTTACTTCATTGATGTGATCTTCAATCAGTCATGAATCCTTGTTCCTCTTTCCTCTTCAGGCTGACTTTTGTATTTGTTTCTCTCTCTCTCTCTTTTTCTTTTTTGGCCACACTGAGTGACACTTAGGGGTTACTTCTGGCTCTTTGCTCAGAAATTGCTCCTGGCTTGGGGGACCATGTGGGATGCCGAAGGATTGAATAGCAGTCCATCCTAGGTTAGCATGCACAAGCAAACGCCCTACTGCTTGCACCACCGCTTTGACCCCTGTATTTGTTTCTTTTACCTTTTCATTTTCTTTGTAAGAGAATTGCTTTATGAGCTTTTTTGTTTGTTTGTTTGTTTTGTTTTTGTTTAGAAGTCACACCTGGTGGCTGAGGGTTGATTTCCCAGTCTGGTGTGTGTGAGTTGCTCCTGGTGGTGATCATGGGGTGGTAGAGATGGAACCTGAATTTCTGACATGCAAGGCTTGTATTCCAGCCCATGATGAGATCTCTCCACAACTGAACAATTGCTTTTTTTTTTTAATGTCATTGTGAATAGAGGACCTAAGATTTGAATTTTGGCATTACTTACAGCTTGATCTTGTAACCACTGAATCTGCATGGTAATCTGAACCTACATGCCCCATTTTTTTCTTTAATATTCTCTCTCTCTCTCTTTTTTTTTGCCATTATCTAAAGTTAGATCTCCTTTAACATACAGTGATTAAGAGGATTAAAAAAGAGGCCAGAGAGATAGCACAGTGGCTTTTGCCTTGCAAGCAGCCGATCCAGGACCTAAAGTGGTTGGTTCGATTCCTGGCGTCCCATATGGTTCCCCCGTGCCTGCCAGGAGCTATTTCTGAGCAGATAGCCAGGATTAACCCCTGAGCACTGCTGGGTGTGCCCCCACCCCCCAAAAAAAGAGGATTAAAAAATCTATGGTAAATTAGCCTATTCTTGAGGCTATATTGAGAGGGCACCTTTCTTGCTCTTTTAGTTTCAAATACTTATTTCTAGTATAAACTTTATTTCCTTTCTTCTATTTTATACAACTATCTAATCTTGAATCTTGAAGGCCTAGACTAAGAGATAAGACATAATTTTGGCCTTGAGAGAACTTCTTATCTTTCAATGCTTCAACAGGATCTTCTTTTAATCATCTCGAAGAGCCTCATTGGGTCCACCAATCTAAGGTATCATCCACATCCTCTGGATTCTCTCTGCATGTAGCTTTCATAGGACTAATAATTTAAGTTACTCTAAGTGTCGCTTCTGTTTCTCTCCTGATTTTATTTATTTATTTATTTATTTATTTTTCAGTGTAGAGAGGGTATTGCACCATACATTACCCCTAGCTCTGCACTTAGGGATCACTCCTGGCATGGATCAGGAGACTACATAAAATGCTGGGGATTAAGCCCTGATTAGCTGTGTGCAGATAAGTGTCCTATCCAGACCCCTTTTCTCCCTCATGGGACTATCAGATTCAGAAAAACATTGTATGCTTATGACCAAGGACAACTCCTGTATGATATGTGCTTTCTCAAGTCATCCACAATTTCCCTACTTCAGAAAACAATTTTCTCTTTCATTTCCCCACTTCCTCCCTCCAAATGAGAAATCTCTTTTCTAAGTCAGAAGGTGGCAGCTATAGAAGTAGATATAGTACCTTTTCCTAGATAACTCACCCAGGGCTTTTCAATGAGTCATTGTTTATAGTTGGTTTAGAATTTTGTTGTATGAAAGTATCTTGTGTCTTGCAAATGTTTAATATCACTGGTAAAACACAGTAACACAATTTTCAAAAGCCCCATAAGGAATGGTACAGCCCCATTTATAATAGAGTCCCTTTGTGAATGTTATACACATTCAAGAAGACCTAATTATCAAGGTTTCAGGCCTGGAGAAATACTATAGAGATTAAGGAATTTTCGATTCCTGGAACTGCTTATGGTTCTCTTATCTTCAACAGGAGTGACTTAAGAGCGTAGATGTGATCCCTGAACACAGTGAGGTGTGGTTCCCAAATTAATAAAAATAACCTAAAGCTCCAAAATAATGTCAGCTCCCACACTGTTCTAACCAGGGCTGCATATATTCAAACAAAAAAGGACATAGAAAGAGTATACCTGTATGGTGAATGTTAAGAATCATATACTTGGGCCCGGAGAGATAGCACAGCGGTGTTTGCCTTGCAAGCAGCCGATCCAGGACCAAAGATGGTTGGTTCGAATCCCAGTGTCCCATATGGTCCCCTGTGCCTGCCAGGAGCTATTTCTGAGCAGACTGCCAGGAGTAACCCCTGAGCACCGCTGGGTGTGGCCCAAAAAAAACAAAAAACAAAACAAAACAAAACAAAAAAAGAATCATACTTATGCTAGGGCACTAGCAGAGTGGTTTAGGACCTGATTTCTTAAACTATAGGTCATTTAACTGAATGCGGATTTCATGAAGAATTTAGCATCAGAAAAAAAGATTTTTAAATGTGCAATGACCAGAAATTAATTAAAAATATATTTCACAATGAAGCCTGGTGATTCATTTCAAATGTAATGAAATGCATTTTTCTCAAGTAAAAATTATTGTGAATGGAGATGAGATTTGGGGACTTCTAAGTATAGGAATTAGGGTCTGCCTTGCATGTGTCTTGACTCTGGTTTGATGATCTGCAGCACTATGTGTGGTCTCCTGAGCAAACCCAGCAGTGACCCCTAATCACAAAGCTACAAGTTAGCCCTGAACACCACTAAGTATGGTCCCAGCACTTACTCCCCCAATAAAACCAAATTAAAGATTATAAAGCCCAGGCTTGGGGAACCTGCCTTGCAAGAATAAATTTATAAAATTCAATCTCCATCAATGCTCAGTTTAGATCTGGCAGCAACATCTGTGATCCCTGGGACTGAAGCAGTTTCTGACCCTGTTTGAGCCCCATAACTAAAAAGATTGGAGCACCACAGCCAGGAAGTGTGATCCCAGGGACATACCTGTATATGAAATTACCTGAAATATGAGCAAGCACCATAATCAAAGAACACAAACCCTTGCTTGCATGTATGCAAGCACTTTTAAAGGATATACACAACTAGAAGGTGAGCAATTTGGGTAAGTGTACAAGCACTCCCATCAAGCATTTGTGTGCCCCGTGAGTCATCATAATGAAAAAAGGAGGGAAAATTTAAAACTAGAACAAAGCAGAATAAGTCATATAGATATGATTATAGCAAATCTTGCTGAATATTTTCTATTTTCTTTTGCAAAAGAGATAGAAGCCTAATGAATGGTCAAAAGTAAAAGCAAGGAGGCTGGAGAGAGAGTGCAGCAGGTCGGGTGCTTGCCCTTCATGCTGCCAACTCACGTTGGTTCCCAGCATTCTATATGTTCCCCTAAGTTCCACCAGGAGTAAACCCTGAGCCTTTCAGGGTGTAGCCCCAAAACAAAAACAACCAACAAACAAATAAAAAAGGAAAAGAGGGGACTGGAGATGTAGTTCAGCAGACAAGGGTTTACCAAGCATGTGGCAGATCCAGGTTTGATCCCTGGCATTGACTGCCTGAACCTGTCATGAGTGATTCCTGAGCAGAGTCAGGAGAAAGCACTGAGTGTTGCCCTATTATGCCCCACACAAGTAAAAGAATAAAAATATTGGGCCCGGAGAGATAGCACAGCGGCGTTTGCCTTGCAAGCAGTCGATCCAGGACCAAAGGTGGTTGGTTCGAATCCCAGTGTCCCATATGGTCCCTTGTGCCTGCCAGGAGCTATTTCTGAGCAGACAGCCAAGAGTAACCCCTGAGCACCGCCGGGTGTGGCCCAAAAACCAAGGAAAAAAAAAAAGAATAAAAATATTATAGAATTTCCTTTTACTGGGCTCAAATTCTAGCAGGAGATTCAAGTTTTCTCATTTCAGATTCACTCTTTCCAAAGAGAATCAAGAACGAAGCCTATAAACACATGTATTTGCTAAATCTGAGAGGTATTGACGACAGAACTGGACTAGGAGGAATCTTCAGGTTTGGCCGAGGAGCATATAAACTTCTAATATTATACAGCCTCGAGCAACCAGAAAGCTAAATAAATATTTGCTGCAAATCAGTATTTAGTTCATTATGGCTATCTGTAACTGTAACAAATATATTTACTAGTGTGTTTTGAGGTATTTTATTTACTTGAAAACAATTTAAAAAATGTACTTGGTCCCTTGAAGAGAACATATATCTAAATAATGAAGTCTATTAATAAAGCAGTCAACTTTCGAAGCGGAGGGAGTATTTTTGATAAGGATTATCTTCTTTTTCTTCTTTTTTGATTGCTTTGGGTCATCAATCCAGCAAGACTCAGGTGCTATTCCTGGCTTTACAATCAGGAATTAGAGGTGCTCAGGAGACCATATGGGATGCTGGAGATCAAACTCCAGTTGGTCTGGTCGTGTGCAAGGGAAACACCCAACCTACTGTATTATCACACCAGCCCTGATAAGGCTGATCTTGACTTGTTTGGACTGTAGGTTGACTCTTTGCTCCATTAGGTCCATTATCTTTAAGAAATAATAAGCATGGAGGGACCAGAGCGGCACAACGGTAGGGCGTTGTTTGCCTTGTATTCGGCTGACCTAGGATGGTCCGCGGTTTGATCCCCAGGCGTCCCAAATGGTCCCCCAAGCCAGGAGCGATTTCTGAGCGCATAACTAGGAGTAAAACCTGAGCGTCACCGGGTGTGGCCCAAAAAGAAGAAAGAAGAAAAAAAAAGAAAAGGAAGGAAGGAAGGAAGGAAGGAAGGAAGGAAGGAAGGAAGGAAGGAAGGAAGGAAGGAAGGAAGGAAGGAAGGAAGGAAGGAAGGAAGGAAGGAAGGAAGGAAGGAAGGAAGGAAGGAAGGAAGGAAAGCATGGAAAAGTGAGCTTAGCAGTTATTCACTCAACTTTCAAGATGTCAAAAAAAAAAAGGCCAAAAATGCATTTTTTTTTGGTGGGAGGGCCACACCCGGCAGTGGTTACTCCTGGTTATCTGCTCAGAAATAGCTCCTGGCTAGCACCGGGGACCATATGGGACGCCGGGATTCGAACCAACCACCTTAGGTCCTGGATCGGCTGTTTGCAAGGCAAACGCCGCTGTGCTATCTCTGGCCCCTATTTTTTTGGTTTTTGGGTCACACTCGGCAGTGCTCAAGGGTTACTCCTGGCTCTATGCTCAGAAATCACCCCTGGCAGGCACAGGGGACCAAATGGGATGTCTGGATTAGAACCACCATCCTTCTCCATGAGAGGCAAATGCCTTACCTCCATGCTATCTCTCCTGCCCCAGTTTGCTACCTTTTATAGAAGAATTATTCAAGGATAAAGGCTAGGTACTTGTCTGAATTTTGGATTTTAACAAGTCATGGTCTATTTCCTACATTTCTCCTGGTAGCTCCATGACTTAGAAAATGATTTAGCCTTTCTAACTTTCAGGTTTTTTTTTTTTTTTTTTTTTTTTTTTATCTGTGATATGGAGATAGTCACAATAGCGATAGCTCATTGGGTTGTTGTGGAGAGTAAATGAACACAAAAGGACTAAAGCATATTGGTCTATTACACAATGAGTTAGAATTCAACTAAGGTTAACTTTTGGGTCAGAATAATATAGAATAATAATACAGAAGGTAATTGCTTGCCTTGCACATCACCAATTTAAGTTTAATTCCTGGCATCATATGGTCCCCTTAATCCTGCCAGAATTGTTCCCTAAGTACCACTCAGTGTGGCACAAAATACGAAATTATGGGCCGGAGAGATAGCATGGAGGTGAGGCGTTTGCCTTTCATGCAGAAGGTCGGCGGTTCGAATCCCGGCATCCCATATGGTCTCCTGAGTCTGCAAGGAGTGATTTCTGAACGTAGAGCCAGAAGTAACCGCTGAGTGCTGCCAGGTGTGACCCAAAAATAAAATTATAATAAAAATCTGAACTAATTTTACTATACTAAAATAAATTATTATTCCAATTCATTTTTGGTTTTGGTTTTGTTTTGGGGCCACACCCAGTGGTGCTCAGGGGTTACTCCTGGCTCGGCTCAGAAATAGCTCCTGGCAGGCTCAGGGGACATTATGGGTTGCCAAGGATTGAACCCAAGTCCGTCCAAGGTCAGCTGTGTGCAAGTCAAATGCCCTACTGCTGTGCTATCGTTCTGGCCCCAATTGTTCTAATTCTGAAAGCTTTTAAAGACATTTGAGAAAATTCTTTCATCCATACGAAATTATTCGTTCCTAATTCTACATCAACATTTAAATTATTTTGTTTTTGTTTTTGGGTCACACCGGCAGTGCTCAGGGGTTACTCCTGTCTCTATGCTCAGAAATCACTCCTGGCAGGCTCAGGGGACCATATGAGATACTGAGATTCGAACCACCGACCTTCTGCATGCAAAGCAAACACCTTACCTCCATGCTACCTCTCCAGCCTCTAAAATTATCTTCATTCTATATTGCTTATAATGTTAAGCTTCTTTGAAAATAAAAATTTTGACAAGTTCTGAGAAAGATAAACATAAAAATGATGTAAATTTAAAAATTAGGCCAAGGCTGAAAATATTGATTAATATATTTAGATTAGTATATACTGCAACAAAGTCACCCAAGATGTGTTTGGTGGAAAAAAACAAGTTATAAAATTATGTTTTGTATTTTAAAATCTCTACATGGGGTCAGTCTGATTGTACAGTAGATTGGGTACTTGCTTACACACAGCAGACCTAGGTTTTATATTCCCATATAGAAGTGATTCCCTGAGCACAGAGTCAGGAGAAAGTACTGAGCACAGCCAGGTGTGGCTCCCCAGACAAAAAAAGAAAACAACAACAACAAAAAATCACTACATGTATAGAATATATCTAATATATATAAATTATTACAGTAATGATTATTACATTTGGTAATGTTATGCTTGCAAAGCATGATTGTGGGTGTTTTTGTTTCCTCCTCCTTTTTATCAGTACCTCTGAATAAAACCTGTTTTAACTTAAAAGAAAAGGAAACAGAAAGCTTGCTGAATTTCTATTTCTATACTTTGACTGGGGAGAGGAGTACACCAGTGATGCTTAGGGGTTACTTTAGGTTCTCAGTTCAGGAATTACTCCTGGTGGTGCTTGGGAAACCATATGGGATGCTGGGATTGAACACAGGGCAGCAACGTGCAAGACACTCTACCCTACTATTGTTCCAGCCCTTCCTATTCCTTCTTTTTGGGGGAGACAAGTTTTATTTGTTCTTTCAAGGTGCATTTGCAATTCTGAACAATAGCATTTCTTGAACTAGAAAAGACTGTTTTCATGTTACTCATTGGAAATAATAAACTGTCCCTACATTTTATTTATTTATTTTGGTTTTGGGGTCACACCTGGCTGTGCTCAGGGGTTACTCATGGCTATGTGCTCAGAAATCGATCCTGGCAGGTACAGGGGACCATATGGGATGCGGGGGACCACCATCAGTCCTGGATCGGCTGCGTGCAAAGCAAACACCCTACCGCTGTGCTATCTCTCTGGTCCCTACATTATATTTCTTTTAAAACTTTCCCCACTGTGCAAGAAAAAAGGATGCCATATGAAATATTTTTTGAATTAAAAAAAAAAAAACTGTCTTCCAGTCTGCAAAACTAGGTGAAGGATAGTGTATACTGTATGACTAAAACCCAACAATGAACAATTTTGTAACCATGGTGCTTAAATAAAGCAATTTAAAAAAATAACCTTTTCAAGATGATAAAGTCTAAAAATCTCATACTTAGCTCTGCAATAAATTACTGTTGGATTAACTGGTTTCCACCCTAATCAATGATGGCTTCTTCTTAATATATATTTATCTCACCTGGGTGGGAAGAACTTTTGGATAGGCCCTCTACCCCAACCTGTTCACCACCCATGTAGGTGGTTCTTATTATTCCCAATAAAGACTTTTGCTCAGGCAGATCTCTGCTTCTCATGGTGGAAAGATCCCTGAACCCATTTCATCTCTCCAGTTTGGTTTGGATTATTTCCTGAAGGCCTTGTTTCCAGATCCAAGTTCCCAATCTCAAAATCCCTTTGGGGTTGGGGTATGAGGAATTATCTACAAATTACCATCTTCCAAAATTCTAAGATATGCCTATTATAGATACATCACTATTTTTTGTATCTCTGAGGGAAAATAGTACTGCCAATTAAACTAGAACATGCCATCAATAAAGTAATGTATCCTGATTTCAAAAATGTGTATATATATATATATGTATATATATATATGTATATATATAAAGTTCATCTTAGAACCATGACAATACACTTCAAGGGCGGAGAAACCCTGTTTCTCTTAGGCCAAGGGAATTCCTTTTCGAATGACCCCAATATTTACTGTGCCTGTGCAGGAGGGAAGAAAAAAGAAAAAAAAAAGCCAAAAAGCACATTTTTTTTTTTTTTTTTTTTTTTTGGTTTTTGGGTCACACCCAGTGGTGCTCAGGGGTTACTCCTGGCTGTCTGCTCAGAAATAGCTCCTGGCAGGCTCGGGGGACCATATGGGTCACTGGGATTCAAACCAACCACCTTTGGTCCTGGATCGGCTGCTTGCAAGGCAAATGCCGCTGAAAAAGCACAATTTTTAAAAATTTATTTATCTAGTTTTTGCTGATTTATTTGTTTTGGTGTGGTTATTGAAGTTGTTGTCTCCATATTTTTCTTCTTCTTTTCTTTTCTTCCTTTATGAGCTCTGCCATGTTTTTTTTTGTTTTTTTTTTTTTGTTTTTTTTATCTCAAGACCATGGCCTTTATGTGGTGCTTATCTTTATTGTCAGTGTTCACTGGATGTTTTTGTTTTGTTTTGTTTTGTTTTGGTTTGGTTTTTGGGCCACACCCGGCGGTGCTCAGGGGTTACTCCTGGCTGTCTGCTCAGAAATAGCTCCTGGCAGGCACGGGGGACCATATGGGACACCGAGATTCGAACCAACCACCTTTGGTCCTGGATCAGCTGCTTGCCAGGCAAACGCTGCCATGCTATCTCTCCGGGCCCTCTCTGGATGTTTTATTTGGCACTTCTTTTGCACTGTTGTGGTATTCCACCTCCTTTATCCCCTTCGTCTCTCATAAATAGGATGAGAGCTTCTAGAAGGACTCTGCCCATTTTTGGCATATTTGATTTTTCCCCCAGTTTATTACTTTTCTCTTCTTCAAACAAAACCATATAACTTGAAATATCTAGTCCCGCCTCCCAACTAGAGCGGGAAATAAGGGAGGTACCAAGACCAAACAGGTGTCGGACCACTAAGTAGTTAGTTAGGCACAGAGTGGACCATTTATTCTGGCAGCCCCGGGGGTGAGGAAGGAGGATATGGGAAATAGGACGGGAACGGAGGTGGAGGGAGGACAATTTGGTGATGGAAATTCCCCTGATTTTATGTTAATATGTACCTAAAATATTGTCAATGATATGTAGGCCACTATGATTAAAGATCATATTAAAAAAAACACTTAAAATTTGAGGTTAACTTAAGCTAATATGCATGTACATGGAAATGTAAAAAAATACTATGCCTGTAATGTTTAAGGAGTTACATAAGTTTTATGGCTTTAGATTGGCTTGTGTGCTGTTAAGAAATACCATAATGTGGGGCCAGGCGGTGGCGCTAAAGGTAAGGTGCCTGCCTTGCCAGCACTAGCCTAGGACGGACCGCGGTTCGATCCCCCGGTGTCCCATATGGTCCCCCAAGCCAGGAGCAACTTCTGAGCGCATAGCCAGGAGTAACCCCTGAGCATCAAACGGGTGTGGCCCAAAAACCAAAAAAAAAAAAAAAAAAAAAAGAAAGAAATACCATAATGTGTTACAATCTGGGAACTTGAGGGACAAAGTAATTGTACATGGATTCTGTTTTATTTATCTTAATGTTCTTTGGCTGAAAGTTCAAAGTTAAGATATCAGCAAGGGGACTTCTTCTGAGAATTATGTGATGGGTGATTGTCCTTCCACTGTAACTTTACCTTGTCCTCTTTCTTTGCATCTTTATTCTCATAATTTAAAAAAAAAAAAAGAACCAACAAAATATAGTAATACTTAAATATCTGCAATTTTGTCCAACATGAAGTAGAAAACTTAAAAATGCTTTGTATGAAAACCCAGAGAATAAATGGAAGACATAAACATTTCAGTAGCACACCTTTAGTTTATTGACCTACGTTAAAAAAAAATAGGTCTGAAAAGTCAGAACAGTAAAAGAATATGCAAAAGGATATTTCTGTTTCTAGAAGACTATACAAATATGCAAACGGAATGTTATTATGTTTTTGCATATCATTTTTTAATCCAAATTTTCATCCCTAACTTCATTTTTTTTTCCTAACTTCATTTTTAATGATACAAATGACTCAGGACCAGTTTAACAAATCATTTTTATGTATATATTACATGCTTTGGAAGATAGATAGAAAAAGTTCCCAAAAAGTTTTTCAGAAATGTCTATATTCACAATATGAACAAGAAACCTGTATAAAAGGGGGGTGAAGGAGCACCTTTTATAGAATTTCAAAGCAGAATAAAGATGACAAAAACATCAAACTGGAATATGGAAATATTTGCTCAAAAAACATACAATAAACCATAGCTAATTAGTTCTTTCAAGGAAAGTAGGAGGTAGTTTAAGCCTCATAATTAAATCTACTGCAGCTTGAAGGGTTTCTTTTTAAGTGACGAATCATGTTTTTGCCATTTGATGACAGAGCTACTTATGGAATCTAGACAATATGCTCCTTTGCAAATGTTCACCATTTTAAGGCACACGAATCATCTAAAATGATCTGATTTTGTTTTTGTCCTTTACAATTTTGTTTTGGGTTCTTTCTGTATCACCTTAAAAAACTTTTATGTACTCTCAGTTACAAAAATTTTCTCTATCAGTTCTGTCATTTCAAGTGATAGCCAAATTGGAGAGTTACTAGCCTGAATAACTTATCATGCCATTGGTGTGGAAAGAAAAAAGCTCAGTGATATTGTACCTTACAGAATTAGCCAAAAAAGGTTGTCAATTATTCAGTGGGTTGCTTCATTTTCCCCAATCTGCTACCATAAAGTTATATTACAGGATGCTTCTACAGTCTTTCCAGAACCCATTTTATGGTGCTTATGAAAACCATCACTCTTCATTAAATCCTAAAAACATTTACACTCATTCAGAACTTCATGAAAATCCAGCTTCAAGTAATTTTCCAATACTGTCAAAATGTTCATGTCCATATAGAAACAGCGTGCTATTCTTGGCCAGCTTACAAAATCGGATTTTCTGATGTGTTAATAATGACATTCTGGCCTCCCTCTTCTCGTCCTCTTCAACTGTGCTCTGAAGTTTCCCCGTCGTTTCCTTCTGCAAACCCTCAATGAACTTTTCACAGTTTTGAGGTTTGCCTTCAACAACTTTCCTCCCCTGAAAAAGTGCTTGTTGTTGATAAAGGCTGATTCTTTTCTTGGCAGTGGTTAAATGTTGTCTGATCTTTCTCTGTGAATGCCTAGAATTTGAAAAGGCAATTCATCATTTAGGGGCTTTGCACAGCCTGGTATATGCTTCACTTTCAGGGCCCTATGAGTCTTCTCTTCAATCTTTGTTTCCTTTAGGTTTTGTAAGGCTAAAAGCCTTCTGGGAAGACAAATGAACACATTTTGCAAGGCACACCCGTGTGAGAATGCAGTGCTTGGTCAAGAGATTCAACCCCAGTTCAGACTAATGTTCCAGGCTTTGAATCTTCATGCCAAAAGAGCCTCTGTTCGCCACTCTCCAGGCTGTCCTCCAATGGGTTTCCGTCCGTATTGTCCAATTGACTGGTCTCTGTGTACTGTCTATTAAAGAAAACCAATAAAGTTACTTCTTATGGTCATATTTGTTTCAGAGACTAAAGATCACTACACTCAAAGATGTTAGTAGAAAGCACTGTTAAGAAAGTTATCCAAAACTTGGAAATAGGGCAAGAATAGTTGCTTTATATTAACAGCAAATTCTTTCAATCAACTGGAGCATTGGGTGACAGGTCCATGCAAAGATTATTTAATTTCTGAGAGAAAATACTTTACCATAATTATAATTATAATTACCATAGATTAGGACCCAGATTTAGTGAAGGTATTAGTTAAGAACTGGTAGGGTTTTGTCTGGAATAAATACAAATAACATCTGTCTATTAAGTAAAATAATAACTCTAGCTTTATTATATTACAGAATATTAGCTGGTTTTCTATCGAATTGATCTTGTTCAAGTTTCAGTGTTGAATTCAGTGTTGAATTCAGTCTCTTGAAATCTCATGAAACCAGCTTGACCAGTCTGTGATTTCTTATATAAATTAGTCAAATAAATCTTTGATACATCCCTATTTTATCTTTGGGATATATATATCAAAGATATATATCAAAGATAAAATAGGGATATATAATATATATATATATATATATATATATATATATATATATATATAAAATCCATAATTGCTTGGAGACCTAGGGCCACTTTGGTTGCTAGGAGGCAGTGGGACATGTGGTGGCAAGGACTGAAGCCAGAACCATTCACATGTAAGGTATATCATTTGAGCCATGCCTTGCCTCTGTATATTTAAAAATGTTGGGATGGGGAAAACATGATACAGTGCTTTGGGACTATTTGTGGCTTTGAGCTCAGGAATATCCCCTAATGGTGCTCAGGATTGAACCCATGGTTGGCTACTTTGGCCACATGCAAAGTAAATCTTCCCTTCACACCATTTCTTTAGCCATATAAAATGTTTTTTCTAAAGTAATTTTGAATTTTATACTTTTTGGGTTTTTTTTGGGGGGGGGGCACACCTGGTGATGCTCAGGGGTTACTCCTGGCTATGCGCTCAGAAATCGCTCTTGGCTTGGGGACATATGGTACTCCAGGGCATTGAACTGCAGTCCATCCTAGGCTAGTGCCTGCAAGGCAGATGCCTTACTGCTCCATGCCATCACTCCAGCCCAAATTTTAAATATTTTTTCAAGTTTAAGGACTATACTAGAAGTTTTCATCAGGGACACATATATTTAAAGGTATATTTACTTCTATATTTAGAGGTAAAAAGGGATATATTTTATATCCCGAGAAATCTGGATCACATGTAAACTGGAAAAATAATCCTACAAAAATTACAGGCATATTTATCCTATTTACAAACCATTCCAAAAAGCAAAACATCATTCTTATCAAAGTAGTTAGAATTAGGTTAGTTGATAGATTTGCTTTTGTTTCAAATTTCAATAGCTTTTAGTGAAGAAGATTTAAAAGGCATTGGAATATCTTTGAAAATAAGTATGATATGAAATAAATTACTTAGCACTTGTACCTAATATAAAAATCAATCAAATCTCCATCAGTCAGAGCAAACAAAACTCCTGCTATATAAGAAGCAACATGCACACTGAAGGACCGTACTTACTACAGCTGGCTACATTTAGCAAAAGAGAATTTAAAATTGATCTCATATCTGGAGATACAACCATTCTCCTGGAAAGAGGCCCTTGGTTTTGCCTAGTAATAGTAGATTTTGATAAAGAAGAGGAAGGGAAATGGAAAACAGGAAGTGAAAGAAAAGGTTATTTGAAAACAGTTTACAGCAGTAAAGCCAATAATTGAAATAAATTCTGTACAAGGTAGCAATATAATTTAACTACAGTATATGAATACAACACTTCAATATTTCTAACAGTTTTAGAAAGTTGATACTAGAGGCAATTACACTACATCATACAAGGAAAAATTAATTGTAAAATTTGGTAGCTTTCATGACCTTATGCTTTGTGGGAGAAAGTTTATTTTTGGTGGTGGTGGTGGTGGTGGGGTTGGACCACACCTGGTGGTGCTCAGGGGCTACTCCTGACTCTAAGCTCAGAAATCATTCCTGATTCGAGGTTCAAGGGACCATATAGAATACTGGGGATTAACCCAGGTTTGCTGTGTGCAAGGCAAGCGTCCTACTCACTGTTCTGTCGCTCCAGACCCTGGGAGAGAATCTTTAAATAATATTTATCATTTAAAAAATACTGATCTTTTGCAAAGCATTTCAAAAGATAACTTGTTGAGTTATCTAAAGTTCTTTATTTTTACCTGGAATTTCTCTCTTATTTTAAAAAAGTTTTCATCAATAATTACTTTGGGAGTCATAGCAGAGGGAAGGGCATTTGCCTTGCATGTGGTAGACCCTGGTTAGATTCTGGCATCCCATATGATTCCCTCAGCATTATCAGGAGTGATGCCTCTGTGTGGAGCCGCCAAGTGGAGCCTCCCACTAACCAAAAAAACAAAAGAAAAAGAAAAAAAAATTAATGAAACTTTAGAGAAATTTTCTAAAGCTTTCTAGATGATTTAAAAAATAACTTTTTTTTTTTTTGGTGTTTGGGTCACACCCAACAGCGCTCAGTCAGGGGTTACTCCTGGCTCTATGCTCAGAAATTGCTCCTGGCAGGCTCGGGGGACCATATGAGATGCCAAGATTCAAACCACCGTCCTTCTGCATGCAAGGCAAATGCCCTACCTCCACACTATCTCTCTGGCCCTTCGTAGTTAGATTTCAGGCATACAGTGACAGTGATGAATGACGATGATGATTTTGACTTTTTCTGTTATGTCCCATTAAATATTTCAGATTATATTATAATTTTTTAAAAAGCCCTAAATAAAGAGAAGTACTCCCATAACTGCAGCAGTGTATTATGATGTTAAAATGAAAATAAAAAAATATGGGAAATGTGCTAAAGGTTAATAAGTTAATAATAATAGAATATTTTCTACATTATTTATTCCTTCATTATTTCCTCATTTTTCCATCATGACCTTGGGTGTGGGGGTGTGTGTGTGTGTGTGTATGTGTGTGTGTGTGTGTGTATGAGTGATACTCACACACAGACAATGGGGAGCCTTAAATAGTTTATAATTTCCTGGACACTACGCCTCCTCTGTCCTTGGCTTTCCTAGCAAGCTTTCTCTAGTTATCTGAAATAGATAGGAGAACAGATAAAAAAGACTGATTTCCCCTAAAAATGCTTAGTACTCTTCCACTCATCCCCTGGTTTCTGAGCCACACCTTTCAGTGAACAGGGATGTCTCCTGGCTCTCTACTCAGGGATCTCACCTGGCAGGCTTGGGAGACCGGATGGGATGCCGGATTGAACCCAGGCCAGCTGCAATCTCCCTACCCCTTTTACTATCACTCTTGCCCTGAGTGCTTCTTCAGTCCAAAGAAAACGGTATTAATCATACTAGCCATATCTATGTCTTAGGCTCTGGATGTTTTACATAGTTCTGAAAGGAAAGTAAAAGTGTATTATACAAATATGAAAACTATTATTTGAACTTAAAGTGTTCTACTGAAATCTTGGGTCAATCTCACTTTAGGTTTTGCTCTTAAACTCATTTTCAAAATAACTTACAGAAATCCAAGCTAATTGACAATGTCAAGTGTTTTTTTTATTTTTTATTTTTATTCTATTTTGAGCACTGCCTTTGTTTAATTTAGACAATTGGCTTAACATTCATTTTAAGCCAAGAAAAACTACCATTGAACTTGGACAAGAAAAATAAGACTTTTGAGGTTGTAACATTGAATGATTTAATAAGAAATGAACTTCTCAAATCATAGTCTATGTAAGCCTCCTATGCCTGAAGCCATCTGACTTAAAGCAAAACTAATTTTTCCAAATGAAAATCAGAAAGAGCCCTCCCTACTCCTTGGCACCATAGATAGAGATTCTATTCTGAGTAAAAGTGACAGAAAAAAATGATCTCTTCAAACTCAATCCTGTGTATGTAAAAAATGGGAAACATGGACTTCAGAGTTTGTAATCATTTTTGAAATCACGTTCTAACAAATTGTTCCTACATATTTCCTCTAAACATTTTTTCAAAGAACTACTTTTAAAGATCAACAAGACAGCTGGCTATGTCTGTTACTTTTTAATGAACATAGGGTTCGACTTAGAAAGGCAGCAAATGTTTGAAATTCAGCCCAACAAATGTCAGAAGAATCTTGGTATATGAATAGCCTTTTCTGGAGTAGAGAGATTTCCCTGCAAAATTCCAGAAGAGTTGGAATAAAGAAACAACCCTACTACATTAACATAGAAGTTAATGAATGGAACTCTAATGTATAGAACACTATCAAATTTAAATGTTCTAGATGAGAAGTTAGCAAACACTTATTTATTTATTTATTTATTTATTTATTTATTTATTTATTTATTTGGGTTTTGGCCACACCCGGCAGTGCTCAAGAGTTGCTCCTCACTCTATACTCAAAAATCACTCCTGAAGGAGCTGGAGTGATAGCACAGCGGTAGGGCGTTTGCCTTGCATGCGGCTGACCCAGGACGGTCCTGAGTTCAATCTTTGGCATCCCATATGGTCCCAAGAGCCAGGAATGATTTCTTGAGGACACTGGGTGTTGTTCTGCTCCCCACCCCCAAATATCGATCCTGGCAGGCTCAGGGGACCATGTGGGATGCTGGGAATTGAACCCGGGTCTGTCCCAGGTCGGTTCCATACAAGGCAAACGTCCTACCACTATGCTGTCACTCTGGCCCCCAAACAAACATTTTTTTTTTTTTAAAGAGCCAGATATTCTTTAGCTTTGCCAGATGTAGGGTCTTTGTTGTAACTTACTCAGTTCTGCCTAGTCAGTGCAAATCAAGCATAGATGAGCAAAGCTGTTTCCACTCAATCTTTATTAAAATAAATAGGTAGCAGCTGGTTTGGGCCTATAGGCAATTGTTTGCCAGTCCTTGAACTAGAATACTTCGGGTAGGGGTGGGGTGGTGATGGTGGTGTGTGTGTAATGCCACATTTCTTAAACACAAGGCCAGACACCTTCTAGGCATACTTTCTACCTGTGACCTACATCCCCAAGCCAGTTTTTGACTTCTTTCAATCAAAAGGCTTCTTTTGAGTGAGAAGCTATTAAAATTTTTTTTTCCTGTCCCATCTATTAGAATTTTCAAGCATTAATTCCTTACCTTCCTGGAGATGGCAAAGGGTTATAGATGTTGCCGTAACAGCTGGTGTAAGAATGTGCTGGCGTCTCATATTCTGATAGCCCTATGGTTATCTGGGTCCTCCAGTTCCCAGAAGCATTTGTAGAAGACACTAGAAATAAAAATGGAAAGAAATCAAATTTGTGGTAATATTCAAAGTGAAGGTTATCTGGACCATTCAGATGTACACTATAATCAGTTGTATAAAGAAATTAAGATCTGGGCCAGAGGGATAGCATGAAGGTAGGGCATTTGCCTTGCATGCAGAAGGATGGTGGTTCAAATTTGGGCATCCCATACGGTCCCCCGAGCCTGCCAGGAGTGATTTCTGAGCATAGAGCCAGAAGTAACCCCTGAGTACTGCTGGGTGTGACCCCCCCAAAACAAAACAAAACAAAAAAAAAAAAAAAGAAATTAAGATCCAACTTTAGGGGCCGGCGCAGTGGCACTAGAGGTAAGGTGTCTGCCTTGCCAGCGCTAGCCTAGGATGGACTGCAGTTTGCTGTGGTTTGATCCCCTGGCGTCCCATATGGTCCCCCAAGCCAGGAGCAACTTCTGAGTGTATAGCCAGGAGTAACCCCTGAGCATCACCCGTGTGGCCCAAAAACCAAAAACAAAACAAAACAAAAAAGATCCAGCTTTAATCCAATTTTTACATTTTACTGGTTATGTGATATCAGGCAAACAGCTTATTTTTTATAAGCCTCAGTTTCTTGAAATGTAGGGCCCAGAGAGATAGCACAGCGGCGTTTGCCTTGCAAGCAGCCGATCCAGGACCAAAGGTGGTTGGTTCGAATCCCGGTGTCCCATATAGTCCCCCGCACCTGCCAGGGGCTATTTCTGAGCAGACAGCCAGGAGTAACTCCTGAGCACCGCTGGGTGTGGCCAAAAACCCAACCCCCCCCCCAAAAAAAAGAAATGTCAAGTAGAATAAGTTTGTTTTATACATAGGGATAACATCAGGCTGAAAAAATGTTATGTGTGAAAATCTTCAGCACTGTGCCTGCACAAAGTAGGCACTTAATGATTAACTTGATAGTATCATTAATGAAAATGAGGTTAACTGAAAGACAGGATTAAAAAATAACCAAAACAGAGCCAGAAAGAAAATTCTCAATATGTAAGAATGTTCCCATTTGGATCATGATGTCTGGGTACAGAAGGTTTTGGTTGCAAAGAAAAGGTAACAAGCTTGAATTTCTTAGCGATCTTTGGAAGAAGACCATCCCATGAGATGCTTTGATTACTCTTTGGTCAAAGATAACATTGACTATTAGCAGGATCAAAACATGTATTTCTGCCTTTAAAAGAATAGAAAAGGAAAGAGAGAAAGAGAGAAAAAGAGAGAGAGAGAGACAGAGACAGAGAGACAGAGAGAGATTAATTGAAATTTCAGGAAGAAGTGACTTAGTTTTACTAAGGGTCTGAACAGGAATAAGACCAACATAATTTGAGAGCAAAGCCCAAGTAATGTCCATCACTGAACACTTTGACCTCTCTACAAAACCAGTCCCGCTCACGTCTTAGATATACAGGTGACTACAGTGCCATACTGATTTGTCCAACACCCAGAACACCTGCATGGCACATGGATCCTTCTAACTTTCCTCAATTTTCAATCAAGCAACGCACATTCTTTCTCCTACAACCCACAAAACACATGTGATCAGAATGGGACAAGTACATTTCAAAATTCCTCTGGGACCTTGGTGCCAGGAGATTTAAACCCAATACAATAAATTCAATATAATATTTGAACTCAATACAATATTTTCTTTTGGAACTTCCAAGAATATTTTACAATTCTAAGAAAAGTGCTGTGAGGCTTGAGGGTTTAGCTGTCTGAGCTGGGATTGAATCTTCACTCTACCACTGACTAGCTTTGAGGCCTGGGCATTATCATTTAAATTGTCTGGGTTGCCTCAGCTGCAAAATTAGGATAATAACAGAAAACACAACAGCAGCTTTTTGTAGAGCAGTCACTTGGGGGTGGGCGACTAGGAATAGCACAGTGGGTAGGGTGTTTGCCTTGCACAAAATGACCCAGGTTCGATATTTTTGGCCTCAAAACAAGAACCAACCAACCAAAAAAGAACAGCCACCTGCATATAAAGGTGTGAGCATACGAGGTGGTACAAAGTAAGATGCCAATCAATTTTGGTTATCATTATCACTATTAAATCTGAGTCACCAAGTGAGCTTGGGGTGGCTGGAACAACAAAATTTATGACTAATAATATGCCAAGAAACTGGAAACTTCCTCTCCGTGGCAGTGATGCATATAGCTACTGGAATAAATTCCTCTAGTTATAAAATGTAGAAAAGAATGAGAACGATTTCAAAAAGGATTTCTCGGAGCACTGAGTCGACCTCTCAAACATTTAAAAAGTGATGTTTATTGGAGGGCCTTGGAGAGATAGCACAGCAGCGTTTGCCTTGCAAGCAGTCGATCCAGGACCAAAGGTGGTTGGTTCAAATCCCGGTGTCCCATATGGTCCCCTATGCCTGCCAGGAGCTATTTCTGAGCAGACAGCCAGGAGTAACCCCTGAGTACCTCCGGGTGAGGCCCAAAAAACCAAAAAAAAAAAAAAAAAAAAAAGTGATGTTTATTCTGTTTGGGGTCCAATTCTGAAGCAAGGCTTAGCCTGAATTCCCATTGCAAGCATTAACTCTCTTTTTAATTTTGGGTTTTGTGTCACACCGGCAGTGCTCAGGGGTTACTTTTGGCTCTATGCTCAGAAATCGCTCCTGGCAGGCTCGGGGGGGGGGGGGGGGGCAATATGGGATGCTGGGATTGAAATCATCATCTCACCTGAACGGGCTGTGTGCAAGGCAAACTCCCTATCGCTGTGCTATCTCTCTGGCCGCATGGAAGCATTAACTCTTGTCTGATCTTCACTTCACTGAAGAATAGCCAGGAGGAGCTGGAGACATAGCACAGCCGGGTAGGGCTTTTGTCTTGCAAGTGGCTGATCCAGGTTTGCTTTTCAGCATCCTATTTGGATTCCTTAATCTGCCAGGGATTTCTGAGTGCCTTCAGGTGTGGCCCACGAACAAACAAAAGCCAGGAATGTTAAGATTTCTATATGACATCTGTTTCTCTAGACCTCCCTGTTTAAGGGCTTACTTAGTCCTGTGCCTACAAGACTGTCCAAACACATCTCAGCACTCATTGTTTGGTCCTTTTTTTCTACCACTCAGCAACCAGGTTTCTCATGTAACACCCTGAACTGGAGGGGGAAAGGCGTTCTCTAGAACAGGGCCATAAATAACAAGAACTACAGAAGATTTTTTCCTATGGTAGATGTGATAGAGAGGAAAGCTGACACAGAAGTCCAAAGTCCTGCACAGATAAAGAGAAAATGAACCCAAACAGAAATCTCCATGGAAATGCCTCTTATCAACAAGCTTTCGAAACTTTTTTGCTTGCGGAACTTTTAAAGGTGCAGTTTTCACTGACTGTTGCCCAATGACCTGGGAATTCCTATGCTATGTCTCACTAACATGTCATGCTTGGAGGGTAAAGACTCATGTTCTTTGGTTTCCAGGCAGTTCAAAACTTCATTCATTTTTCAAGGGCTTTAAAATGACTCAATGCTTATATATTCCTGTGGCTGCTAATGTGAGTGGGAGCTCATTGAGTTCAACAACTGATTCAACACTTCTCAGAATCTTGGACATGCTTGGTGTCTGTCAAATGAATGAAACCAGAGATAGACACTTCTCTTGTCACCTCCACCCCTCATATCTTGAAGTCTTAACAAAGCTGAGGGCATGCAAGTAATCCTATCACAAACATTCCTGAGGTTAGGGATCGAACATCAACGTGTCAAGAAAAGATCTCTACCAAAATTATTCTTAAAAATCTTAGTCAACCGGGGCCTGGAGAGATAGCACAATGGCGTTTGCCTTGCAAGCAGCCAATCCAGGACCAAAGGTGGTTGGTTCGAATCCCGGTGTCCCATATGGTCCCTCATGCCTGCCAGGAGCTATCTCTGAGCAGATTGCCAGGAGTAACCCCTGAGCACTGCCGGGTGTGGCCCAAAAACCAACCCCCCCCCCCCAAAAAAAAAAATCTTAGTCAACCATAAAGTGATTTTTGAATGGAGTCAAGGCATGAAAATTACTTAGAACAGTGCCCAATAAGAGACTGGAACATAGACTAGCAGGTAGGGTATTTGCCTTGCACTTGGCCAACCAGGGTTTGATCCCTGTAATCTCATATGGTCCCCTGAGTCTGACAGGAATGATCACTGAGCACAGAACCAAGAGTAAGCCTTGAGCACTTCAAGGTGTGGCCCCTAAATAAAAGCCAAACAAAATAAAGACAGTATTTAATAAATGTTAACTTCTACTAGAATGACTAAAATTCTTGGGAAAGTATGTGAGCATTCAAAACAACTTATTCGGGGCTGGTGAGGTGGCGCTAGAGGTAAGGTGTCTGCCTTGCAAGCACTAGCCAAGGGAGGACCGAGGTTCGATCCCCCAGTGTCCCATATGATCCCCCAAGCCAGGGGCAATTTCTGAGCGCTTAGCCAGGAGTAACCCCTGAGCATCAAACAGGTGTGGCCAAAAAAAAAAAAAATACACACAACTTACTCTTGTTGTTCTGGGGTCAAACCTGGCAGTGATTAGGTGTTACACATGGCATGGTTCTTGGTGGTTATGCCTAGTGGCCTGGGAAACCATGTGGTTCTGGGAACTGAATCTAAAGGTCCCCTTTGCAGACAACTATCTTTAGATTATCAAAATCCTGGTGGTGAACAGGGAAGGATAGAGAATATTGTCAGGTAATACTAATTATTTACCTGAAGGTATTTTTTTTGGCTTTTGATTTTTGGGCCAAGCCCAGCGGCACTCAGGGGTTACTTCTGGCTCTGTGCTCAGAAGTCGCCCCTGGCAGGCTCAGAGCACCATATGGGATGCCAGGAATTAAACCTGGGTCTGTCCTGGGTCAACTGCATGCAAGGCAAATACCCTGCTGCTGTGCTATCACTCTAGCCCCTAACCTGAACAATTTTAACACAAGTGACTGTCATTGGAAGCACCAGTAAAGAAAATATATGAAGATCTTGAACACCGGACTGAATATAGGCAACATATAAAGTTCATAAGACTTAATAAATGCCTGTTAGGTTTTTAACCTAGTATTTGCTTCATTTATCCCAAATGGAGCATGCTCTCTGGGAGATAGAACAGTGATAAGATGACACTTTTTTTTTTTTGAAGGGGGGGGTCACACCCGTCGGTGCTGAGGGGTTTACTCCTGGCTCTGTGCTCAGAAATTACCCCTGGCGGGCTCAGGAGACTATATGGGATGCCAGGAATTGAACCAGGGCCCATCCTGGGTTGACCGTGTGCCAGGCAAATGATCTCTAAGTCCCTAAGATGGCACTTTTATTGTGGTTTCTCCCAGGGGCTCTTGGATTATAACATGACATAAACCATGGCGTAACTCAAGGGTTATAACCATGATAAGGGCAGATCCTTGGGGAGAGAAGTAGGGGAAATAAGTGGCTATCAAGTATAATCAAGTACTTCCTAGTAGTCTTACCTGAAGAGTAGGAAGATGCTCGACTACTTGGAGAACAGGGAACTTGCAGCCCAGCAAACCCCAGACACCTCTGGGATCCTCTGTCTGAGTCAAAGCTAGCATGGGGGCTGTGACTCTGGTCTTTTTGACCAGAAGCTCGCTGGTACCAGCCACGGAGGTGTTCCGCAACTAAGGCCTTATGGATGTTTTTGGTGATGTACTCTGACTTGGCAGCAGCTTTCCTGGGCAGACGGAGAGTTGCATATGGATTATGGGGTGCCCGGTCAACATCATCTTCATGAAAGGACCTGCTGTAGTCCCTTTGGCGGTCATATCCATAGTGGCTGGAGGACCGATATGAAGGATTGACACTGTATTGTCCCTCCGTATCATTCTCATAGACATAGCCACCACCATAATAAAGGTCACACTCTGCATAGGGGGTGTACCCAGCAATATAGTAACTGGATGAAGGTTGCTCCTGGTTCTTAGAGTAGACACCGTTTCTCAAACTATCCTTTTGTGCGAGGTTGGGCATACTTCCAGAATTGGAAGTCGGTGTGTTCTGTTTCTTGGATCTTCTCCGACCCCGAGCACGAGTATCTAGAGTCTGGGTGGTGTAATAGGTCCCAGCAACTGGTCCCACACAATAATACTCGGAACTTGATTGGCTGGTGTAGGAAGACCCATCATCCAGGATTTCTGTGCTGCTGCTTCTTTGGGATTTAGAAAGGGAGAAAAATGGCTTATCACTGTCCATCTCAGAAAGTAGGTGGGACTGGGACTCCAGGCTTCCACTTCTCTGGCGGCAGTGCTGAGATGAGGATTCGGGCCTGGAGGAAGAGAACAAAATTCAAAATCAGATTCAAATGAGGGCAAAGGAAACATTAATTTAAGACTTAATAGCTTCTGAACTATACTGACTTAAGGTTTCCCAAGCTGAATGCACTACTGAAGCCTCTTGTTCACAATTCATTGAGTCATATGTAAGCTCATTACCCTGGTCAAAAATAAGAGGGGCCAGGAGATTATATAATAATACAGGTGCCCTTGCAAGTGATTAACCCGAATTCAATATCCCATATATCATCCTCCAAGCATTTCCAAGAATAATTTCTGAAAAAAGAGTTAGGAGTAACCCCTGAGCATTACTGGATAGTCAAAAAATTTAAAAAGAGAATAGGATGAGGTTCTATCAGTTATGCATTCCATATCCTTCTTTGAGGAGAGGGAAGATAAATAGAACCTGCATCAAAGCCATAAAAGAACAGACACCTAACATGTCTGTGGAGGGTCCTCTCTTCCCACAAGCTAGTCGATGAATCACTGTGTAAAGTGGAAGCAGACTGCATGGGAGAGCAGTGCTCAGCTGCTGATATTGGAGATAACTAGGTTGAATCACGACTTGGGTCATTTCCCAGCACTATAAGTACAGGCAAAATATTTAACCTCTCTAAATCTTGCTTCCGCCTCTGCAAAATGAGGACCATAAAAACAACATCTAATATCCACAATCAGGCTTTCAGGAACTAACTAATATGGTGCATATAAAACAGCACAACCACTAGTAAACTCTTTAGAATGTTGTTCTTGTTTTTATTTCCATTCTCACCACTGACTAATATAAATGCTAAAATCTGGGTGGGAAAATCTAGGTTAAAACATGATCCAGAATCTGAATACAGGAAATACATTTGCTTTGCTGACATAGTTGAAACTATATGTAGGAAAGTAGATCCCTAAAATCAAGTCCTATGTCAGAAAATCAACTAGCAATGATTTAAAAACACAACCAAGTAAAACAAAACCATAAAGCCAGAATCAACAAAATAAAAACAATTGGCACCAAATGCTCTTACTCCAAGTGGCTGCTGCTATAGGCGTTTCGGGTAAGAACTGGCGTGGTGGGCATGCTCCGTCCTCCCTGGGGTCTCCTCTCCAGCGTTTTGTAAGGGCTGCTGTGAGTTGACAGCATCTCTCTGTGATGGTGATAAGAAATAATCAGGAAAATACTGAGTCTCTTTACATTTGGAGCAAACTTTCTTCCAAACTTACTGGAAACAGGACATAAGGACCTAGGAAGGTTGCCTTTGTGGTTTAAATATCCTGGCATAGTTAAGATAAGTTGATGCACAGATGGTCTGACTCTCTGAGTCATAAGATATGAAGAAATAACAGTTTTTCTTTTTTTAAAGGCGATATGTGTAGGGGCCGGAGTGATAGCATAGCTAGTAGAGTTTGTCTTGCACACTGTTGACTGGGGTTCATCCCAGCACCCCACATGATCCCTTGACCATGCCAGAAGTAATCCCTGAGCACTGTCAGGAATAGCCCCCAAACAAAATATACAATAAATTATAACTCCAATTTTGTTTTGTTTTTCAGTTTTAGGGTCACACCCAGCAGTGCTCAGGGGTTACTACTGGCTCTCTGCTCAGAGATCACTCCTGACAGGCACAGGGGACCATATGGGATGCTAGGATTTGAACCAATGACCTTCTGCATGAAAGGCAAATGCCTTACCTCCATGCTATCTCTCTGGCCCCATTTTTGTTTTTCAGTCTTTTCATTCGGTTTGGTACAGTGGTACATTTAATGCAGTTTCCTGAGAACACAACTTACGGAGCTGAAATTTGGATATTAACTATACTCAATTCTAGAGACTATAATTAATGCCTATATAATGTAATAGAAATAAAAGCAATCCTAAAATCAAGTGAAAAGGGGCCAGAGAGATAGTTTAGAGATTGAGGTCTTGCCTAGCACGAAGATGAGCCTGGATTTATTTGCCACATCACAAGGAGTGACTCTTGAGCAACAGAGCCTGAAATAACTCTTGAGTAATCCCAAATTTAAGCCTTCCCCCCTAAAAAATCATGGAGATCTTTTTAGGCCATACCCAGCTGTACTCTGGGTATGTTCATGGCTCTGTGCTAACTGGTCAGACATGATGCCGGATACTGAAAAGTGATCACTTGCATGCAAAGCAAGCACCCACTGTACTACTATCTCCTCAACCCTGGAATAAATCTTTTTAAGTGATTACTTAACTTTACCCTCTGCAATCAATTGCAATGACTGGGTTAATTTCCCTGCTTTGGCTTTAGAAAAAGAATCCCTTCTAAGAGGAGAAACAGCACAGCACAAAAATAAGTGAAAAAAGATCTTTTCTCCACAATTTTGAAGAAAGTATCTCTTAGCTGTAATACACTTGCCTTAATAACAATATGACTCTTACCTGGACTGCCTGGTATCCACAAACTGTTCATTGACAGAAGACTTTCTGAAATGGATTCTCTCTATTCCGAGAGACTTGGGGGGAAGAATTCTTGGAGAATGTGGCACTGAACTTGATCGCTGTCCAACTAGAGTAAAGGCATCATTGGCTATAACATAATAAGTCAATGAATGAAGAAATGAGTGAATAAGCAGGCAAGCATTTATAAATACTGTCAATATACCCCCCCAAAAAATCCGATCTTGTGAATAGACTACTCTTTCAGTTTTGTTTTTAGAAGCCCCTAATTTCCAGAAAATTAATTTTTGTATTTTGTATACAAGAAAAAAAAATGACCAAAACCTCTGTAATAGTATGATTCAAGTGTTGCCAATTCAATAACTGCCACTCTGATTAAATAAATCACTCAGATGAAAGAGGTGAGACTACAGCTTTTTGAGAGTTATATGAAAGAATTTTCCAGGGTTTAAAGAAGAACAAGAAGTTCAGTTGATCTTAACAATTCTTGTTCAAATTTACTTTAAAGTTCTTAGGCCTGGAATTGGAGTGATAGCATAGCACTAGATCATTTGCCCTGCACAGCCAACCCAGGATGGACCAGATTCAATCTCCAGCATCCCATATGGTTCCCTGAACCTGGTAGGAGAGATTTCTGAGCACAGAGCCAGGAGTAAGTACCCTGAGCATCACTGGGTGTGTCCCCCCACCCCAAATAAAGTTCTTGACTCTCAAAGGCACATCTATTATGGAAAGTCATTAGATTTAATACACCTCTCACTGATATCTCTATTTCAAATGGGCTTACCCCTGGCTCTGCAATCAGCAATCTCTCCTGGCAGTGCTGAAGGGACCACATAAGATACCTGGGATTCGATCTGGCTTGACTGGTGTAAGGCAAATGTCCTACCTGCTATATTATCACTTTAGTTCCAAACTCTACTTTTCTTAAAGAAGTTAACATTTATTTGTTGTTGCTATTGTTGTTGTTTTGGTTTTTGGGTCACACCCGGCAGAGCTCAGGGGTTACTCCTGGCTCTATGCTCAAAAATCGCTCCTCACAGGCTCAGGGGACCATATGGGATGCCGGGATTCGAAACACCAACTTTCTGCATGCAAGGCAAATGCCTAACCTCCATGCTATCTCTCCAGCCCCAAGAAGTTAAGATTTAAAAATATATATAAAAGCTTTACTTTGCTTCAGAGTAATCATAGGGGCCTGAAACATAGCTCAATGGAAGAGTGTATGCCTTGCATCTGGAAAATCTAGGTTCTATTTCTGGCACTACCAAAAGGTTATCTTAATATTTCAGAATATATAGCATTTGAACAAAAGGGGAAATACTTACAATCATCATAGGTGGTAGTGTCAGAGAGGGAGCTATTTTCTGATGGGATTATGTCATCTGTGAATAAAAATAATTGCCATTAATACAACTGTACCTTTATATACCTAATAAATAATAAGGCAATCCAGTGTGGAGTGTTATGTTTATTTAGATATTATATTTATATAAATATAAATGCTATAATAAAAAAATGGGATAAATAGTTACAATAAATGGCTAGGAAAATTCAATACAGTGCTAATCAACCATCTCTTTATGTCCAGAATATGAACAACACCAAAGTCAAATGAATTTTTCATTTTGAGTCATAGAGATCATAAATTCAGGGCTGGAGCAATAGCACAGTGAATAAGGCATTTGTCTTGTATGTATTTGCCTTGGCTGACCCAGGTTCGACCTCTGACATACCATATGGTCCTCCAAGTCTACCAGGAGTAGAAATTTCTGAGTGCACAGCCTAGCTTAATCCTAGAGAACTGCCAATATGGCCCAATATCAAAAAAAAATTTTGAAACTAAAAACACTTGAACTAGTTTTTTCTTTTTTTTTTTTATTTCTTTTGTATTTTGGCTATACCCAGTGGTGCTCAATAGTTATTCCTGGCTCTGAGCTTAGAACTCACTCTTGGTTTGGGGGACCATATGGAATGCCAGGGATCAAACTTGCGTCCGTCCTGGGTCAGCAGCATATAAGGCAAACACCCTACCACTGTGCCACATTCTGGCCCCTTCTTCTTTTGTTTGACCACATTCAGCAGTGCTCAGGGATCACTCCTGGGAGACTCTATGGGGTTTTAGAGATTGAATCTAGGTCAGCCATATGCAAGGCAAGAGATACTACCCATTGTGCTACTGTTTTGTCCCCACTTGAAATATTACAACTTGTCTTAGTGTGTGTTAATGTTGAAAGCATGGCTACAACTTTGTATTTTGCCTTTGCGGATTTTGTATTCTATCAAGAACATTTGCCAATATCTTTAAATATCCTTCATAAATGCTGTTGAAACAAGGCTTAAAAATATATGGCTACCACATTAAAAAAACCTTTGCTAAAAGACTGAGTAGGGACCAGTTTTCTTAATACTGTGTAGTCAGATATACCTTTTGAAATGATATCAGGTAAGTTAAAAGTAAATTTGTTGGTCAGCCCTAAATACCCAAACCAAGGTCAATGACAGTAGAATTAAGAGACCCAAGCTATAACAAGCAATACACAAAATGGACCTGCACCACTAGCAGTCTAGGGGGCTGAGGGTGGAGGTATGGGATGCATGCTGGGAGCTATGATTGTGGGAGGTCAACACTATGTATTGAAACACAACTGTGAAAAAAATTGTAAAGAAATGAATTTGTGTTATTAGGAACTAAGCCCGCTATCTTCTTTTCTTGGGGGCCACACCCGGTGGTGCTCAGGGGTTACTCCTGGCTGTCTGCTCAGAATAGCTCCTGGCAGGCACGGGGGACCATATGGGACACTGGGATTCGAACCAACCACCTTAGGTCCTGGATCGGCTGTTTGCAAGGCAAACGCCGTTGTGCTATTTCTCCAAGCCCCTAAGCCCGCTATCTTATTATAAATCAATATAAACCACGGGGTCAAAGAGATAGTACAGCAAGTTAGGTTCTTGTCTTACATCCAGATGACCTGGGTTTTATCCTATTACCCCTTCTAGTCCCAAATCCATCTGGCAACCCCTATATCTGCCTATCCCAATGCAAATAGAAATGATCTTTGAGTGCAGAGTCAAACGTAAAGTCTGAGCACTGCTAGGTATAACCAAAAATAAATAAATAAATATAAAATATAAATCAATACAAACTAATTTTTATCCTGAAAGTCAAACAGTATAGCCCTGTAATAGTGAGAATGTTGTTGACTAACACTGATATTTGTGATTAAATTAAAAAAAAAAAAGACATTTAATTTTAACCTTGTTATTCCTTTGATCTTAGGTTAAATAAACTGATTTGGAAGTTTTAACCCCATCAAGAGTATTGATGATTTGACCATTGGCTAGATGATTACTAACCTGGTAAAATGGCGCTTGCTTTCTGGCTGGGTTTCTTTCCACATCTAATTCTGTACTCGTTTATTGCATTTTCAATCTCCTGCAGCTTTTTCACTGCATCTGTGTAATCTTGCTTCCGTTTTTTCCTCACAGTTTTACAAAGGTCTGGCTCATGGGCAAGTTTCTTTGCAGCTTCAACCAGCTTTTGATGTATTAGGAAATTGCTCTCCAGTTCTTGCAAAGCAGGATCCTGCAATTATAACAATGATACTAATTTATTTTTATGGTTACATGTAGACACTTTCACATGCACTAGATGTTGTCCAAAAACAAGACAAAGAAATCCCTACCTTTAAGTATATTTAAAGATAAAACTATCCTTACTTTTAAGTACAGTCTAATTTTATTTCCCCCAATTGGGAAGCAATGCTTCAACAATTGGTTTTTTTTTTTTTTTTTTTTTTTTGGTTTTTGGGCCACACCGGCGGTGCTCAGGGGTTACTCCTGGCAGGCACGGGGGACCATATGGGACACCGGGATTCGAACCAACCGCCTTTGGTCCTGGATTGGCCGCTTGCAAGGCAAACGCCGCTGTGCTATCTCTCCGGGCCCACAGTCTAATTTTAAACTGCAGTAAATTCTAGAGGATATTTGGTTGCTCTTTATGACTCAGATATGATCTTTTTCAATGCTTATTGCCTATATTCTTAAATTTTAATTTTGTTTGCTTGGGGCCACACCTGATGGCACTCAGGGATTACTCATGGCTCTGCACTCAGAAATCACTCCTGACAGACTGGGGGAACCATATGGGATGTCGGGGATTTAACCCAGGTTAGCCACATGCAAGGCAAATGCCATACCTGCTGTGCTATTTGCTCTGGTCTCTGCTTAAATGTTTTTTACACTTCACATTTTTTCCCACTTGTAAAAAAGAGATAAGGCCTACCTCATAAAGATATGGTAAAGATCATATGAAAGAATATAAGTATATTGCTTAGCTCAGAGATGAGAATAGATGAGCATTCAATAAACATTAAAGCACATTCTGTTATTGATAAAAACAAATTCATTTTTATAGCCAAGAAAGGAAAATTTCTACCAGTAGGATCAGAGTAATGACATGAAAATGAGAAAGTACACTCTACAATGCTGACAAATTTTTAAGCTTGCTCTAAACATTTTTTATCTCATAGATTACTGATTTATCTCTCAGAGCAAAGTACAACCATTACCCCCATTTCATAGATGGAATGACTAGAACTGAGAAAAAAAAAAGGACCAACTGTTTGCTACAGTTATTTGGTTAAGTTTTTTGAGGAAAGGAATTGGGGGTCAAGGCCACACCTGGATAGAGTCTACTCAGGTCTATTCAAGGTTCTATGCTTAGGAATGACCCCTGGCAAAACTCAGTGGATCATACTATGCTGGGAATCTAATCAGAGTCAGCAGCATGCAAGGTCATAGTTCTTGTACTATTCGTTCAATCCTTTAACCTATCTCCAGGCTATTTAGGTTGAGGTAGATGAGATGAGTCTAATGTTGGGGCTCATTCATTTCTCTCTCTTTTCTTTCTCCCTCCTGCTACTTTTCTTGATGCAATGAGTCTAATGTTGAGGCTCATTCATTTATTTCTTTTTTTTTCTTTTTGGTTCTAGGTACTTTTCTTGAGGTAATGCGGTTTACAAAGTTTCCATATTATAGTTTCATACTTGAGAGGCTACTAGCAACCTCCACCAGAAAAACGTCAGAGATGTTCCATGGTCTCTTCTTCGTCCCCTGATAGCCTCAAACCACAGTATTTTTGTTTTTTGAATTTTTGTTGTTGTTGTTGTGACATTTCTTTTGGCCACCCCTGGTTGTGCTCAGGGTTTACTTTTGGTTATGCACTCGGGGATCACTCTTGGCAGTACTCAGAGGAGCATATATGGTGCCAAAAAATCATAGCTGTGGGCAAAGCAAGTGCCCTAATTCAACTGTATTGCCTTTCTGGCCTCTCAGATCACAGATCTATTGACCCTATTTCAGGATTTGCGTTCCCTGGGGAGCGATTAAATCTCTGTTTCTTTATACTTCACATGTGAGTGAAACATTTCTATTTGTCTTTTTTTTTTGGGGGGGGGGGTCATACCCAGCAGCATTCAGGTTTACTCCTGGCTCTATGCTCAAAAACCGCTTCTGGCAGGCTTGGGGAAGCATATGGGATTCTGGGATTCAAACCACCGTCCTTCTGCATGCAAAGCAAGCGACCTACCTCCATGCTATCTCTCCAGCCCCTATATTAATTTTTCTGACTCACTTCACAGAGCACAACACCCTCTAGTTCCTTCCATCTGAGTTGCAAAGAGTTACACGATTTCAACTTTTCCCATTAATGTTGTGGTTTTTAATTCTCATGATCGTGTTTTTCAATTTGTAAACATCTGGAGTTTGTTGATTATGTTCTATGTTTGTGAAAGTATAGTAGTAAGAAGTACATCAATTTTAAATCAAAATCACAAAAACAATTGAGTTTGGTCTGCATCCTATAAACTGTGGATTGGCTGCAACTCCATATGTATTATGTAACTTAAAAATAAATTGTTTTCTTTTCATTTATATATATAAAACTCATTTATATAAGTGATAGTTGTTGGTCTCGACTCTAATTTTCTAAGTAGATGAGGTATATAAGAACAATAATAGGGGCTGGAGAGATAGCATGGAGGTAAGGCGTTTACCTTTCATGCAGAAGATCATCGATTCGAATCCCAGCATCCCATATGGTCCCCCGTACCTGCCACGAGCGATTTCTGAGCACGGAGCCAGGGAAAAACCCCTGAGCACTGCCACACACACACACACACACACACACACACACACACACACACACACACACAAAAGAATAATAAAAGTATTTGAAATAGGGACCAGAGAGATAGCATGGAGGTATAGCGTTTGCCTTCCATGCAGAAGGACGGTGGTTCGAATCCCGGCATCTCATATGGTCCCCCATGCCTGCCAGGGTGATTTCTGAGCGAAGAGCCAGGAGTAACCCCTGAACATTGCCGGGCGTGACCCCCCCCCCCAAAAAAAAGTATTTGAAATAAATGCCTTTTGTGTGTGTGTGTGTGTGTGTGTGTGTGTGTGTAGTTTTTGGGTCACACCCGGCAGTGCTCAGGGGTTATTCCTGGCTCCAGGCTCAGAAATTGCTCCTGGCAGGCACGGGGGACCATATGGGATGCCGGGATTCGAACCAATGACCTCCTGCATGAAAGGCAAATGCCTTACCTCCATGCTATCTCTCCAGCCCCGAAATAAATGCCTTTATAAATTATGATCAGTAACTGTTTGATTTTTATACCTATTTTATATATCTATATTCAAACGAGGTTGTGTAAAAATTTCTGGGGCCAATATAGACTGCAAGTGGAAAAAGTTTAAGCAACCCTGGTCTCCATGATCTCTTTCAAGTGGTGAGATAAAATATACAGCAGCATCTCAAAATAACCAAAGGAACAAACAAGCTGACCACACTCAGCCGACAGCTTTCCTGTTTCATTAACAGCAACGCTCAAAAGAAAGACAAACATAGGATCTCACTTATCTGTGGTAGACAGACTAACTGGATGAGGAAATGTAAAATGGTAAAAGGGGGAGGCCTAAATCCCCCTTGACCCAGAGCATAGGGAAGAGAAGGACAGAGAAAGAAAGGAATCGAAGTGGGAAAAGAGACGATGAGAAAGACAAGTAAAAGGAGGCGGGACTTTGGTCATACTGGGGATGTGGGAGGGTGGTATAGCTATACGTTCAAATCACAGATGCAACAACACTGAAAACATGAGATCTAAGCTGCAACCATCAAGGTATCAGGCGGGCATGGAGAGGCAGTTTGAGTATGGGAACAATGGTAGAGGAAGTTGACACTTGGGATTGCGACTGGTATTGAAATATTATTTGCCTAAAATGCAGTTAATTTTGTAAATCATAGTTCTTTAATTTAAAAATTAGTTAAAATAAATAAAAAGTAGCAAACAGGAGCCGGAGCAATAGCACAGCAATAGGGTGTTTGATTTGCATGTGGCCAACCCAGGATGCACCAGGGTTTGATCCCCGGCATCCCATATGGCCCCCAGAGCCTTCTAGGATTGATTTTTAAGGGCAGCCAGGTGTGACCCAAAAGCAAAAAAAAACAATAAAAAAAAAAAAGTAGCAGTTGCTCATCATACCTCTTTACTTGGCAGCAAATTGTCATCTAATTTGAATGTGGTTCCAATACGCCTTCTGACCTGAGGAGGCTTCTCACCTACATTCAGGGGATACTCCTTTGGTATTTTGCCTGTGAGTTCCTGGAAAACATAACCGAGTAATAAGGGGATAATTGACTCTGGTCAGAGCTGTCAAACCCAATTTGAAAAACATTCCTGACCCTGAACAGGAAGACAC
Source organism: Suncus etruscus (assembly GCF_024139225.1). Taxonomy (NCBI): domain Eukaryota; kingdom Metazoa; phylum Chordata; class Mammalia; order Eulipotyphla; family Soricidae; genus Suncus; species Suncus etruscus. The sequence continues at coordinate 103,967,875 of NC_064854.1, read as the reverse complement.
TCACAGCCTCTCGCATACAGATCTTCTTCAATTCCTCCACTTTTTTCAGGAGTTTTTCTTGTAACAGTTTCTCCTTCTTCTTGAGTTCTAGGATTTTCTCCCTCTTTTGCTCCTCACTCACTTCAGAATCTTGAGAACCTGGGAGGATGGGAGGAGGAGGGCAGGGAAGGTTTATGCAAGGCACGTTTCCTTCCTTTTTAAAAAGACAAAGGATTTTAAAAACCCAAACTGCTATTAAATAATAGTTTACTTCTTTGCTCCTTGTTTCTGAGCATAATAAAAGGAAACTGGAGAACATTTTCTCATGCTTCTGGGCATCAAACAGAGCCAGTAATAAAATGTGCCTTTTGCCTTCTGGCTCAGTTGTTCTAGAAGCAACTTGATAAAAAGGCTTAGTGTTGCAGACACACCCAGGGAAAATTTTCATTTTTCTAGCTGGAGAGAAGGAAAGATGTTCTTGAGATAATCATTTAGAAAGGTCTTTTACAAAGCAAGCAAGCAAAGGAATGCTCTGTACTTTGGTTTCACAAGTTGACAATGAGGATCAGAGGAGAAAATCCTTTTAGTGATGTTACATATACTTAATGATAAAAGATTTCAGAATGTCTAGTAGAAAAACTTGGTGTCAGCAGTCACATTTGCAGAAGCCAAGGGACACTGATGTTTATTTTATAGCCATGTTGGACTTCACATCAAATGGAGAATTAGACAACTGTATTAATAACTAAGTACTAGGGGAAACATTTAAAAAACTGTAGGAAGTAAATATCCCTTTCAGAACATTTACTATCTTTGTACGTCGTTATACAACTCATTATTAATTTAGTTTTCTGTATATCATTTTAAAAATTAGATTTAATGCTTGCTTAGGCAGCACATATACTAAAATTGGAACGATACAGAGAAAATTAGCATGAACCCTGCACAAGGATTACATGCAAATTTGTGAGGCATTCCATATTAAAAAAAGATTTAAAGGACTAAAGAGAAAACTGGCCAAGTGCAATCTGTACATGCTGAAAGCTTGGGTTCTACTCTTCATGCCATATAATCCTCCTAAAACCATTGTAATGAGCAACCTCTCCTATCCCAATACAGAGGCTAAAAGTAATTCACAAGCACTACCAGTGTAAACCCCAAAATAAAAATTCATTTTAAAATGCCTTTCACAAATTCTACATGCTGCAAATTTGATTATGTATATATTCCCCAAATAATGAATTAAAAGATGCATATAAAAGAAACTGATGAGCTAAAAGCAAAAGTTACGGTGAAATAATGATTGCCTGACCTTTCACTAACCCCAGAATGTTACCTGAGGAAATTAAGCTGCCATTGCTTGCCATGATGAACTGACTTTTTGCTTCCATTGTGACCAGTTTAGAGACCCGTGGTGTTCCTGTCTCGGTTAAGTCCATGGCGATATCGTCTAAACTCCTGGCTGAAGGAATTTTTGCCTAAAAGGCACATAAAACATTGAGATGGAATCAATTCATCCAAGTTTCTGTAAATCAGTAAAATGACAAGATTCCTATAAAATAAAACTATCAACAGGGTGAATAACTTAGAATTTGGGGGCTTGTGGCTTGGGCCATACCAGTGGCAGTTAGGCTTTACTTCTGGCAAGCTCGGTGACAATATAGGATGCAGGGGATCTAATCTGGGTCAGCCATATGCAAGGCAAGCACCCTACCTGCTTATGTTACCACTCTGGTCCCCAATTTAGATTTTTTTTATTTTTGGTTTTTGAGTCACATCTGGCAGCGTTCAGGGGCCACTCCTGGCTCCATGCTCAGAAATCACTCCTGGCAGGTCCGGGGGACCATATGGGATGCTGGGATTTGAACCACCAACCTTCTACATACGAGGCAAACGCCTTACTTCCATGCTATCTCTCTGGCCCCCCAACTTAGAATTTTTATATGTTAAAATAATACTCCAGAAGAAAAAAATGCAAGACAGCTTTGCAGTTAAGATGTTTTACTTCTACAGATTTCTTCTCATTTTATAGTTTGATCATACATTTTAAAATGCTACCAATGTGATGCCAGGGAGATAGCTCAGTGGATGGAATAACACGCTTTGCATGAAGAAAGCCAACTTTTGATGCCTAGAACTTCACCAGGAATGACTCCTAAGCAACAAGCTAACTAGCATAGCCCCTGAGCATTGCTTGCCAAGTGTGGCCACCAAAGAAAACAAGAAAAAAAAAAAAAAAAAGGATGTTACAGTGTAGGGAAGTCAGGGAAGGTTTAGTGGCAAAGGTTTCTTGCAAGCATGAGATTATCAATTCAATTCCTACTACTATCCCACATGTATTGAGTGATCCTGGCAGCATTGCCAGATGGGACCCCCAGCACCACAAAGAGTTACCTGGTCTCAAAACACCACAACCAAGTATGTAGCCTGTTATGCATAAGAACAAATGTCCCTCATCTCACCTGGGAGCATTTCTGTGAGCACTGCAACTTTGTGCAAAAACCTTACAAAAGTATAACTAAAATACAAAGAAGCACCAATAAAATAGTGCAACTCCTGATAAGCATGTGTGCAAGTGCTGTGAACACTGTAATCAACAACAGAAAATTGGGTAGGGAAGGAGAATACAGATAAAAATTGTTTAAATGGGGCCGGAGAGATAGCATGGAGGTAAGGCATTTGCCTTTCATGCAGGAGGTCATCGGTTCGAATCCCGGCGTCCCATATGGTCCCCCGTGCCTGCCAGGAGCAATTTCTGAGCGTGGAGCCAGGAATAACCCCTGAGCACTGCCGGGTGTGACCCAAAAAACCACAAAAAAAAAAAAAAAAAAAAAAAAAAAAAAATTGTTTAAATGTGGAATTTAAAAAAAATATATATAAGGGGCTGGAGCGGTGGTGCAGCAGTAGAGCATTTGCTTTGCATGGCTGACCTAGGATGGACCGTGGTTCAATCCTTTGGCATCCCATATGGTCCCCCAAGCCAGGAGCAATTTTCTGAGTGCATGGCCAGGAGTAACCCCCGAGCATTATTGGGTGTGGTCCAAAAACCAATAAAATAAAATAAAAAATAAATAAATAAGAAGATGAAATAAAATGAAAATGTCACCAGTATAAGTAGGCATGCAGGCCAAAAATGAACACACCTTACAATATTTAAATCAGGTTATCTAATGCTCAGTTAGGACAAATTAAAAAAGCTGGAAGGTTAAAAATAACCTCAAAGCATAAAAACCTATATATTTGTATCATTTCCCAAAAAAGCCTATCTTTGAATAGAAAGCAAATGAGTTAGGAATTTGTTCCTACAGAAATATTTCTATTTACTTACTTTGCTCTGCTTCCGATCCAAGTAAAACTGATGTTGACTAATTGCCATTACCCAGATGGACTTGATGAGAGAAGAGTTTGCATACCATGTTTGCACAAAGAGCCCACTTTGTCCAAAGGTTCTTCTTGATACTGAAATCCTGCAAGATTAAGTAAGGCTCTTAAATTATTCAACTCCGGTTCTGTACAACACAAAATGTGTCCTATGACACTCTAAGAAAGTACATTCTCTGGGGCCGGAGAGATAGCATGGAGGTAAGGCGTTTGCCTTTCATGTAGGAGGTCATCGATTCGAATCCCGGCGCCCCATATGGTCCCCTGTGCCTGCCAGGAGCAATTTCTGAGCTTGGAGCCAGAAATAACCCCTGAGCACTGCCGGGCGTGACCCAAAAACCACAAAAAAAAAAAAAAAAAAAAAAAAAAGAAAGCACATTCTCAGTAGTTTTCTCATTGGGATAGTCTTATACCAATAGAGGTCAACTTTCTGATGATTGTCTTTTAGTGACAACTAAGTATACCTTGGAGAAATCATTCTGTGTAATACATATACATAATGTGAATACATACTTATGCATATACATATACATGCATATACAGACAGTGAAAAGCAGAAGAGCACTAATCAAATAAAAAGTCATACTAAAAACATGTAGTTAAAATGATAATGGCTTCTAAATTTCACAAGAGTTAAATATTCTAATTTGAGGGGTTGCTAGGAACAAAACTCAGGATTTCATCTATGTTCTACATATGTTCTACACTGTAAAATTAATCATATTTTAAAAACAAAGCAACCCAAAAGAGTGGGAGAGTTGAATGAAGGTGGTCAAAAGGTATGATATTCCATTAACTAGGTACTAGGCATATAACATATAGTAAGACTATTGTTAACACTTTTGTATGTAGATTAAAACTTATCACAAAAAGATAATATATCTTTCTTTTTTTCGTATCTATATAAGATGAAAGTTGCTAACTCAATTTGTGGAAACTTTTACAATATACATAAGATAGACCATCATCACATTGTATATCTTAAACATATAATTCTAGATGTCAATTATATTCTTTATAAAGAACTATATTTTTTACAAAGAAACAAAAGTGAAGCCACCAGGATTTGTGTCACTGGTGCCTTCCTCAAGATGCAATGGCATCTCAGATCTAGGTTGAGTTGTGAGCTCCAATTATGTCAGAGTTTAAGTGGAACGCTGTACGAAGCTGGTCAAGGATAATGCTTGTGCAGCAGATAAGGAGAGAGAAGAGAGTTGAGGAGAAAAAGACTAGAGGGAGAAGAATGGGGGTAGGGTGGGAGGACTGTGTGTGAAGAGGAGGATACATTCTGTGCAGGAATTTGCCTTATCTCTTGGGGTCATCTTTCTGTCACTCCTGTTTTCTTCGTTCCTCTGACCTCCAACATCTATAAATGTATCTGAAAACCAACCACTGAGGATTCATACAGCAAACTTTTCTGAATAATCTACAGTCCTGACTAATTCGATGTTGATAAGTGATACCACATTTAAAAGTGAGTGCAAGAGAATGATTAGATACTACTTAAGTAAGTGAGCAAATGGCTAATAAGCACATTAAAAGATGCTAGATTATAGGATTAGAGTCACAAGGGAAGTGCATAGCAAAACCAGAACAGGCTACCTACCACTTCATTACCAGGATAGCTAGTAGTGCACTCACTCACTCACAATTGTACACATAGATATATCCAAATTAACAAGAATTAAAGAGTTATAAAAACTAGCACCACAAACACTGCTGGTAGAAATGTAAAACTGTTTAGTCACTTTGCTAGATATACTAAATGCAAACTAAATATAATTGTCAATGGCTCAGCAATTCCACTCCAAGATATATATTCACATTCAAGAGAAAAGAATATGTTTATTCACACCAAATAAAAGGGGGGAGACTCATAAATGCTCGCATTATTCCAACAGAATAACAAAGAAAAGCAGTGATTCTCACCTCCTTGGATCGTGAACTTCAACAGCAAATTTTTTCTCACGAAAATATAAATTCTCCAGCTGTTTCCACTGGAATAACTAAGAAATTAAGAAAACAATTTTTAGTGAAATTAAAGTAGGATTTGTACATAGTTTTTTTTTTTTGGACAATACACATTTGAAATTATAAATGTTCTAATACAATGTTGCTTCAATTAAAATGAAAACAACAGGTGAGGGCCTGAGAGATACTATAAGGACCAAGATGCTTGCCTTGCCCTTGGTCTTCTGAGCACCTCTAGGAATGATCACTACTGTAGAGCTGGAAATAACCCCAGAATACCTCCATGCACATCCAACCCTCCCACTCCACTGAAAGGAGACCAACACAACAGAAGGGCCCAAGAGATGGCTCAACAGGCTGAGCACATTCTTTGTATTCAAGAGGCTTAGGTTTGCTCCGCAGCACTGCATGGTCCACTGAATAACTGAGTGAGCAGGAACTCAGAGCCAAGAGTAGCTCCTGAGCTACAGGTGTGGCCCCTCACCCTGTTGTCCTTCAGCAGAAGTCCATAGCATTAAAGTTAAGTGATACTAAATCAAAAAGTCGTTTTAATAATCTAAGAACCAGAAAAGTCTACTATGATTCAGTATAAATATGGGCTGCAGTTTTTCCCCCAAAGCACTACAGCCTCCAAATTATTTTTATTCCTGCTTCTGACAGTAATATTCAACTATCAATGAATTTTTCGTGAATAAAACCAAGAAACAGTGGAAAATATGCACATCATTTTTCCTCTGACTCAACTAAATAAAAGTTCCTGGGAGCCGGAGCAACAGCACAGGGGTAGAGCGTTTGCCATGCACATGACCAACCTGGAATGGACCTGGGTTGGACCCCCAGCATCCCATATGGTCCCCTGAGCCTGCCAGGAGCAATTACTGAGCACAGAGCTAGTAGCAACCCCTAAGTGCTAACGGGTGTGGCTCAACCCTCCCCTCCCCCAAATTAAAATAAAATCAAAGTTCCTAAGGAGCCCTTCATAGATTCTGGTAAGTACACGCCTTCTGATCAAAGCTTATGATTTCGTATTTAAATGGAAAGATAACTAAATGTGTGTTTCAGTAAGCCCACAGGTCAAATTTCTAAAGATCACAAAGTGAAAGTAAAACAAATCCCCACAGAGGGTTAATTCTATGAAATACCGGTTTTCTCCTACACAGTTGCAGGAGTTCCCCTAAATACAACAGAAAAGGAGCACTGGAGTAAAAGTAGAATGTGGGCTGGGGTTGCCTTCGGATTTTCTGCTAGAGTCTACTTTGTGTAAATAGAACCCAAATTCTATATTCCCATTTCTGACATTCTAATGCTACACTCAGATTTGAGAGAAACATTTTGCAAGCAACTGTGCATCTGAAGACCAAATATTTTGCCAGAAGCAGTTCTTCACAGAACTGGATGCTTTGTTGGATTTTCTGAGCTAATTCTCTAGCCGCCAGTTTTAGACCTTGTACTGGCCTGATCTATACCTTGTCTTTAACACTTGAACTTCCTGGTCAAATTTCCCATTTTTCCATCAGAGAAATAATCGCACAGCCCTTTCATTCCTCTATTAAGTCATAGCTGCATAGCTGGATTTTATTTTAATTTTTTTGTTCATTTATTAATTTTTTAAAATTGCTTATAATATCTTTATTTAAGCACCATGATTACAAGCATGTTTGTAGTTGGAGTTTAGTCATAAAAAGAACACCCCCCCCTTCACTAGTGCAACATTCCCACCACAAATGCCCTGCAACTCCCTCCTCCCATAGATGAATTTTAAAATTACATTAAAACAATCTTAAACGAGCATTGTAATGGTCCAAATAATAATTTCTCTGCAATGCATTATGGTTTTCAGAAACACAGGACTAAGACTTCTAACTTTTCAAGTTGACCAGTAAAACTCATGCAAAGAAAGGAACAACCGGGGCCGGAGAGATAGCACAGCGGTGTTTGCCTTGCAAGCAGCCGATCCAGGACCTAAGGTGGTTGGTTCAAATCTCGGCGTCCCATATGGTCCCCCGTGCCTGCCAGGAGCTATTTCTGAGGAGATAACCAGGAGTAACCCCTGAGCACCGCCGGGTGTGGGCCAAAAAAACAAAAAAACAAAAAACAAAAAAAGAAAAGAAAAGAAAGAAAGAAACAATCGAGCTTAAAGTTCCTGTGCAAATACAGCTAGGAAAGAAAGTGCTCTAGCTGGACACCAGCCTCAAATAAAAGTCAAATCTGCACATATTATTAACAACAAAGCCCTTTATGATCCCAACAGGTTCCAAATGGTCATCAACAGCTGTAACACATGTTCAGATGGACAGGAAATTAGCGAAGGCTGAAATCTACATACCTATTTGTTAAAATGTCCATAGGCTTGAAGCTTTCATTGCTTTGAACCCAGAGGTGCCCAAACTGGGAGAGAGATGTGAGAGAGAAAACCCCCCCAGAAGTTCTTTCCACTGCCCCCGCCCCAGACGGCGGCTCCGGTGAGTTCTGAACCGAGTTTCATAAGGCACTTACTTAGGTGTAACTCGGTTTCACAAACCAAACCTCCCACGGCTGACACGCTACTGACATCAGCAGATCTGCCCACGACACCTCCCCGTTTCCACTCCTTCCTCTGCGAAGGGAGAGCAGAACAGAGCAAAGGTCTCACTGACACATTCTCCCAGAAGAAAGACACTTTCCAAAGGCGCTCCAATGTGGATTCAGAAACTTCCTGGGAAGTTCAATTGCTTTGAATCCAAGCACAAACTTCACCTCCGGCTGTGTGAAGGAGCCATTTCTCCCCGGATTGACTCACCCAGCCTATGAACGGGTTTTACAGGAAGAGCCACAATGCAGCTCAGCTGTGTTTTCCTTTGAGTCCATTCCCACACACATAAAAACCAGGGCCGGACTTGAAACATGATCTCCGAAAGCCACCACCACCTCCCTCTCTTATCACTTAAAATGTAAAACACTAGCGAGTTTTGCCTTTCTGCAGCAGGTCTCTGCACTGAGAGAAAGCATGCTTACTCCAGCAGGCAAGAAAAACACAAACAACAACAACAACAACAACAACAACAACAAAAAACCCTATTTCCAAGGGAAAGGGCTTTAGCTTCTTTAAAGAATTAAGTAATTGGATAGCAACTTCATTTGCAAAAGTTACTGAACTGAGTTCTTTTTTTTTTGTTTTGTTTTTTGTTTTTTGGGTCACACCCGGCAGCACTCAGGGGTTCCTCCTGGCTCTATGCTCAGAAGCCGTTCCTGGCAGGATTGGGGAACCATAGGGGATGCCAGGATTCGAACCACCATCCTTCTGCATGCAAGGCAAGCACCCTACCTCCATGCTATCTCTCCGGCCCCTGAACTGAGTTCTTAAGGCACTGTCTTTTTCCATCTGAAAAATTAGGTGTGTGCTGAAAAGGGAAATCAGCCCCCCCCCCCACCAACCTTGGTGGGTGCCCTGCCCCTTAAGGAAGTCGTCACTGCCTCGGCCCCACCTCTACCCCTACCTCACGAATCATTGGTGTTATCGTAGCGGAAGTCCAGCCCTCAAGGACTCTTCTTCCCCTCCCACTTCCCATCCTATATAAGGGGGTAACGAGGGACCCACGAGGTCTTTGATTCTGGTGGGAATTCATAGACCCTGACCATTCATAATGGTCAGTATTAAAAGCACTTTTTAAAGCATCTGCTGGAACTCATACGCCTCTTCATTTCTTTGCGCCGGGCAGCTAAAATTAGGACTTCCGGACCTTTCATTTTGGCGAGCCAGCCAGGAGTCCTCACTCATTCTGCCCGGCACAAAGCTATGAAAAGGTGTCTGGTGAGTTCTGATGTGTGTATGTGTGTGTGTGAGCACGCTTTGCTTCGTGTCTGTCTTAGTCTGAGATTATGTTGTATTCTGTGTCCAGTGGGAAGCTAGCTTTGTGGTGGTTTGGCAAATGTTATGAGCTCTTTGCTCGATGTGGAAACCGAGTAGAAGCAGACTTTGTTTCATAGGGGGGTTAAAGTCCCCCCGGGTGACTAAGGAATCTTCCACCTGATGCGTTTCCAGGTGTGTGTGGTTCCCCGTCTGATGCGTATACCAGATGGGCAAGAGGTTGACGAACTTTGGCTGCTTAGGTCACGACCCTGGTGGTACCCCAGGGGTTTAGTAAGAGCAGCTGGAAGACGTTCCGAGCTGCTGAAGAGGTTGTCTGTCTGTGATTTTTGGAGCTCAAGAACTTGGTCATTGGCATAGTTGTCTGTCTAGGATTTATTGTGGAATGCAGAGATTACTTGAACGCATTTTGCTTGGTTATTTGTGGCGCCACGCTGTCTGTTTGTCTGTCTGTTTCTTGTCTGTGTGTTCTATGTTTTTTTTTTTGGTCTGACCACGGGACGCAAGCCCGACCCCCTCTCAAGGGCCGACCCCTGGGGAAAGGGGCCGACCGCTGGTGAGCCCGCGTCTCCCTCGCCCGTCAGTCGTCCCAGCAGCGAAACGCGCAACCCCCGCCGCCCGCGGCGCGGCGAGAGGGCGCCCGAAACCCGCCTAACCCGCTCCCCACCCAACCAGGAAGCTGGCGCGTGCAAGGTCCACGCTAGGGACTTGGCGGGGGGGGGGGTGTTGGAAATTGCAAATCCCAGATTTCTCAAATGGCCATCGGGAATAAATTTTCCTGGAGAATTTCTGAACTTTGCAATTCCCCAACTATCCTGCCATGCGTTCAGGCCAAAAAGAGCAACTGGCCGTTTTTTTTTCTAGCCGAAAAAAAAAAAAAAAATGCTTTTTAACTCACCACGTGGTGAAGAAATTCACCACGCCCCAGGGCAAACTATTGTCCTCCCAGCTCCACCTGGCTGAGGAATGTAGGTCATTTACATATCAAAGAAAAATCTAGCAAATGGTTTGGAAGTCAAAAAAAAATTTTTTTTTAAGCATTTAAATTTCTAACTTAAAGGTTTCTTAAAAAAATTAATAAGAAAATGTTGCAAATTACTGTTGTTATTTTTGTTTGTTTTTCGGTGCACGTGAAAATTTTTAGCAGCGGAACCACTGCAAAAGAATGAGTGGCGAAGCTTAAAAAAAAAAAAAAAAAAAGGGAGGAAAAAGAGAAGAAGCCGAATGGTAGGGCGTTTGCCTTGCATGCAAAAAGGAAAGTGGTGTAAAAGAAATTAAAAATGTGTAATAAAAATGTGTATAATCAATCTAAATAATTATTAATATGTCTCTAGGTTAAAAAAAAATGTAAATGTTTTTAAGCATGTTCTACCAAAAGTAGTAAGTATTCATTCTTTCTTTCTGGTTTTCAACATTAATTTGTGTAACGTAAATTCCTGGTGTTTTCTGTTTAGAAAACTAAGTAAATTTCTATATTTAAAATTAAGCATAATTAAAATATTATTTTGCAATTTTTCATTATATGTTACCAAGAACATTAATATTTGTATCACAGGAGGTTTTATAAAATTGGTCATGGTTTTATTTAAAAATGTGTAAAATATTTTGTTGCAGAAAAAATTCTAGAATTATCTAAGTAATTTAAGTAATATTTGCTTTTTCTCTTCTCCCAGAACCTTTTAGTACCATTTATGTCATGGCATCACGTTGCTTTGCACAAAATACAAGCAAATGGCTTTCTCTCTGCATGAGGAGTAGTCCTCATGCAAACAGAAAATCAAAAAAAAAAAAAAAAAATTAGTAAGGGAACCCCAAAAACCTCTTTTAGAGGAATAATTGGAGTTGAGGCGGTGTGACAAGCAGGCACCGGCGAAAGACTGAAATAAATGGCCTGAGTAAGGAAATTGAAAATTTTCCTAGAAGATTATCACAGCCTGTGGGCCCTGCTCTCTCCCTCAAGCTCAGAAGAAAATTCGAGGTCAGTCTCTTCCAAACCTGGAGAGGAGTGGAACAGACGAATCACCTCTAAAATTCCTGCAGAGGGTGAAATGCCCAGCCAGAAGAACCTCATGCTGAACCGACCAACTCATCAGCCAAACCTGAGTAACTGTGAAAAACCTGCAGTGTCCACAACCTATCCTCAGAAAAGTTCTGTAAGTAATGGGGGTGCCCCAGATGGAGATTTCTCCAACAGTGCTGTATATGTGCAAAGGAAAAAGCCAAGTTATTCAAATTCCTGGTAAGGTACAAGGTAAAGGTGAAGAGAAAAACCATTTTGGTAGCTAATTAAAATTCTAGTGGGCCTAACTTAAAACCCACTTCTTTAAAGTAACTCATGTAAAAATGCTCTTACTAGTTGTATTAAACCAAATCATAAATTGCAAATGCAAATGTTAGTCTAACTGAAGTAACTCAAAACTGTTTATTCATAATGCTATTATGCTTTGTTTTCTGTTAATTAATTTGTGCTATCATTACAGACAATAAGAACAGCTATGCCATTCAAGTTGTGCTATTTACTGCTCCAAGGCCTGAGTGGGTTAAGTAATATTCCCCTGTATAATTAATCTAATCCTTTTCAGGTGTTAAAACTGTAAAAGTAAACCAGTTAACTGCTCCTTTAGGGAAATATGAGATTTCACCCTATCTAGAGATTGAAACTGCAGTCCCCTGTCAGCCTGAAGTAGCTACAGAAGATTGATCTTCGACCACGTTCCCTCTAATAACTTCTAGGGTAATGAAATCTCTAAAGCAAAATGGTCATCAAAAAAAAAAAAAAAAAACTATAAGGGGAAAATAAAGGCCGCAGAAATTAATAAGCCAAGTTAACTACTAAGAATAACATTATGCCTATCTATCCCAGAGGTTAAAGCAGGTAGCAAAAATTATGCTTCTCTTGGTAATGTTAAAAAGTAAAACAGTCATTAATAAAAATAAAATTTCTTCATCTCTGTCTAACCCAGTGCAGGAAAGGCAACTGGAGTTTAGGGCTCTCTACCCCAACAGCTGTTTAAGTTGCAAAAATGAAGAAAAGAAAGCAGAAACCTCCTTATTTTCGTTGTGGAATTCACAGCCTATGTGAAAAGAACTGCTGTCAAGGTGAACTGCATGCTTCCTGGGTTCACGCCTTCCATCCAAAACCTGAAAAGTGAAGCACACTGAGGATCCTCTCAAGATACGGGTCTGGCGGGCACACTTCAGCCCTAATGCACTCACTAACTCTGAAAATGCTCTCCCTGGCACTTGCTAAGGAAGGGCTCGAACTGCTTACCTCCGGTCCTCTACTTCCCATGTGTGTGTTTGGGGGGCCAGAATGGGTGTGTAAAGCAAAACCTCAGCCTTTGCCTCCCTCTTGGGGGTGGGGGAAATTGGCCTCTGGCTGTCCCTGTCTCACTAGGTAATCTAACCTTTGCTTCTTCTACCTGTACTTATGTCAAAAGGTAATCCCGTTTAGCTTTAAATCTTCTGTTTGCTATTCATAACAGCACCAAATCTGTAAACCTGGGTCAGGTAGAAGGTACTCAGTGCTCAAAAGTCCTGCCTGATCCCTCTAGCCCAGGGTATTTACCTCCGAAACGGATATAAATATGTGGTAAAAATTTGGCTTATGCATCCCAGCATTAGTGCTCCCCAACATTAACATCATCCCAGGAACAGAGCCCATCCCTCTGCCTAGCATACATTTCTTAGGCACTCCTAGGTCTGAGCACTCTACTGGTAGGGCTCAGAAGTTGCAGGAAAATTGGTAACTGGAAAAGCAAAACTAGCAGGGCTAAACAGAAATAACAAACTCTCACAAAAGTTAATTTCAAATGTGTAAAACAAAATCAAGCACCATCAAGAGTAGCTGGCCAAGATACAAAGCTATTAAATGGTCCCTTATGGTCTTTATGGCATGGAATTCTCCCCTATCTAATACTCCTACTGGGGCCCCTCCTAAGCCTTTTTACTTCTGGTAGCCATTGGCCCATGCAGGGTTAGCTCATGCAAATAATTATGACCAGTAATATCAGAAAGTAAAGGCCCCAAAATCACATTGGCTTCTAGGATTAGAAGCCTCCAGTACAAGAAGTGGGGATTGAAAAGGGAAATCAGCCCCCCCCCCCACCAACCTTGGTGGGTGCCCTGCCCCTTAAGGAAGTCGTCACTGCCTCGGCCCCACCTCTACCCCTACCTCACGAATCATTGGTGTTATCGTAGCGGAAGTCCAGCCCTCAAGGACTCTTCTTCCCCTCCCACTTCCCATCCTATATAAGGGGGTAACGAGGGACCCACGAGGTCTTTGATTCTGGTGGGAATTCATAGACCCTGACCATTCATAATGGTCAGTATTAAAAGCACTTTTTAAAGCATCTGCTGGAACTCATACGCCTCTTCATTTCTTTGCGCCGGGCAGCTAAAATTAGGACTTCCGGACCTTTCAGTGCAAAATGTTTCATCTAGTGCTTCTATATTAAACAGCATATTTCATTTAAAATAATGGTGGGCTGGAATGATATTTATTTAATTGTGGTTACCATAAGTGATAGGGAAATTTTTAACCTTCAGTAATGTGTTATTTCCTTTATTAATGAAAAGCAAAGTGGCATAAATCGGCAAACTATTTGTAGCCAGGGCCAGAGAGATAGCATGGAGGTAGGGCATTTGCCTTGCATGCAGAAGGACAGTGGTTTGAATCCTGGCATTCCATATGGTCCCCCAAGCCTGCCAGGAGCAATTTCTGAGAGTAGAGCCAGGAGTGACTCCTGAGCACTGCCGGATGTGACCCAAAACCAAAAAAAATTTTTTTTGTAGTCATTAATTTAAGTGGCTATGCAAATGCTGTCATTTAATCAAGATTAATAGTTTAAATCAAATAAATATAGGTAGGTTTATTTTATACGAGAGTGAGATTTCTACCTCCTAACAATTGAGCAGCCTGTATTTTAGATGTTTAGATATAATTAATGTTTCAAATCATCATATTTTGATTATCAATGTTTGAAGTTGGTAGGAAAGTACTTGGAGTGACACTTGAGTAATATATAGGGTGACAGGATATTAACTAGATTCTCTTTAAATTTTTTTTGGGGGGGGACTTTTGGACCATACTTGTTGGTGCTTAGAGGCTAATCCTGGTGGTTCTAGGTACCATGTAGCACCTGTGATGTATAGTCTGTGCTCCACCCATTGAATTCTCTCCCACACTTCTTCCTTCTACTTTACTTATTTTTATATTTTGAGTCATACCTGGTGGTGCTCATGGCTTACTCCTGGCTCTGTGCTCAGGAATCATTTCTGGTAGGGATAAGGGGAGGCCTTATCCTATTTGATGCAGGAATTTAAAATGGGGTTGGCCACAAGCAAGGCAAGCATCTTACTGTTGTGGTCTCTGGCCCTCTTTATTTTAGTTTTGTGTAGAGAACTCCCCAGTGGTGCTTGTGAGTCCCAGGGGTGTGAATGAACATTATTATATCATGATGCTTAGGTCTGATGTATAAGCCATTTGAACCAATGTGTTCTTGGGGTTGGGGTCATAAGGTGTTAAGACTGAACCAGAACCTCACACACACACATGCAAGGTATATGTGCTCTATCCCTTTGTGCTGTCTCAAAGGTTTTGGTTTTGGGGCCACTTCTGGTTGCTTCAGATTCTGTGCTTGGGCAGCACTCCTTGTTTATATCACTCCTGTTTATAGCTCAGGGGGCTATAAACTAGTTTTCCTTTGGACATTTCGGAAATCATTATTCTATGGTGTTCCCACACATACCCTCCTTCCCACTCCATGCTGGGAATTAAACCAGGGCCTCACATAAGCAAGACTAGAGCTCTACAATCAAGTCACATTCCCCACTCTTCTATTACATGTTTAGATTAGTTTCGTGTTCATGCTGTCAGGGAGTTAGGATGAAGCTCTGAATATATCAATGGAGCTCAAGTAAAATTAATTAATTTTTTTTTTTTTTTTGGTTTTTGGGCCACACCCGGTAACGCTCAGGGGTTACTCCTGGCTATGCGCTCAGAAGTCGCTCCTGGCTTGGGGGACCATATGGGACGCCGGGGGATCGAACCGCGGTCCATCCAAGGCTAGCGCAGGCAAGGCAGGCACCTTACCTCTTTGCGCCACCGCCCGGCCCCAAATTAATTAATTTACTGAAATGCATGTTCCTTATGTAACAAACACAGAGTGTCTTCATTCCCTTGTTTGCTAGCCACTGTTTGTCTTTTTTGGAGGGGAGTGGGGATATCCATACGAGGCTGTGCTCATTGCTTACTCCAGACTTTATACTCAGGGATCACTCCTGACAGGCTCTGGGGACTGGATTGAACCTGGCCCAGCCTTTTGCAAAACAAATGCTTTACCTACTATACTATGGCTCTGGCCTCTGGCCTTCAGTGATAAATAAATGGCCCTCCTTTGGCCCAACTCCTATGGACGGAGAAGGGGAATTTGACCAAAGAAACATCCCCTAGTGTGAGTGGATGTTTCTGATGATGCTTCTATTTTATACAACTGACTGCCATGTAATATGGAATAGCTGAAATCACCATAGAGATGAATGATTGTAAAGAAACGATTCCTCATTTGAGGAAAGAGCTCAAAGTTCAAAGGAAAGTAGAAGGAAGCAATGACTGCATAAGTTTTTATTACTTGTAAGGTACCTGGCACCATAAAGACTTTAGATAGGATAAAGTCCTATCAATAAGACCTCACATAAGCCTTTAAGTCTTATTAAAAAACTTATATCTAGATTACATATGCAGACCATGATTGTGCTTGTAATGTTCATATTTAAACAGAAAAACATGTAAGTCCATGCCAAAACTCCCACTCCTGGAAATTAAAAGAGAGAGGGGGAGGGAGAGAAAGGAAGAGTGTTTATTTATCTTGTAACAACATAGGATTAAGAGTATGAAACTGAACTGTTTTCTAAAGTGCTCATTTAGCAAGCATAAAAACAATCAATAATTAGCATTTATTGTTGTTTATGTGGCATTCATTAGAAGCTGTGAGTTTGAAATTGTGTTGCTTTTAGAATCTGTAGCATAGTGATAAAAGAAAATAGTTGTCTGGTAAAAATCAAACTTTAAGTTACATTTCAGATTTCTTTCTACTCTTCTCACCTAGAATGATTAGTTGTGCATCAAAAGATGAAAGCAGATAGTACTGGTTAAAAAAAAAAAGCTGGGATTAACCTTAATCTTGTTAATAAGTAAATAAAAAATAGAAAATGAGAAGTAAAATCAGGAAAATGTTTCCTACAGTCACATCTTCTCCTGTCTCAGAAAAGTATTAGATGTTGGAACTATAGTATATCAGGTAAGGAGCTTGTCTTGTGTGAGGTAGAGCTAGGTTAGACCTCCAGCATCCAGTATGGTTTCCTGAACAACACCAGGAATGACTCCTGAGTGTGGAGCCAGGAGTAACACCTGAACATTGCCAGGTGTGGCCCCAAAATGAAGTAACAAATATTTAAAATCTGACACAGGAAAGACAAAATAAAATTAAACACTATTTTAAAAGTAAATTTGTGCAAAATATTATAATCAGAATAATTTCTTTCCCTTGGGAAGTGGATGGATGGCTTCAGAATAGTTTGCTACACATAAATACACAGGTTGTAAAATCCATGGGCCAACTACTTAGTTATTTTGTGAAATCTCTAATCAATATTTAGTTAGATTCCATCCATCATTAAAGGTCTAGAAGAAAACACTTATTTCCCATTCTTACCCCCAAATTATAATGGTTCCTGCATATCTGAGGCTACTGTCAAAATTTAGAAATAAAGACTATGAGAAACAGAGACTTAGGAAATTAGGTGCCACCTTCTTTAGTAACTTCTGGGGTAAATCAGTTCACTTGTTTTTTTATGTTTGTACTTTTGGCCATACCCAGTGGTGCTCAGGGCTTCCTCTTGGCTCCACAGTCATGCATTCTGCACCCTACTGGCAAGCTCAGGGGACCATGTGGAGGGCTAGGGATCAAACCCAGGTCAGCAACATACAAGGTAAGTCTACATACAAGGCAAGTGCCCTACCAGCAGTACTATCTAACTCTCTAGTCCCTATTCATTGCTCTTCAGTGAGCCACATCTCCTTCTTAGGAGCAATTTAAAGGACAGGGGTTCCTTCTCTTGTGGGGGTTTAAGGGAACCAATTGGCCCAACTGTAACTGTCTCATCTGCATTCTGGTTCTACCACTTGTATTTTATTTGGCATTGTTACTTAACTTTCCCAGTGACAGTTTTCTCATCCGTAAAATGTGACCCATAAGGTTTGCCTCTGAGCGTTGTTGGAAGGTTCTGTGGGATTATATTTATGAAGCACTTAGCCCAGAGGCTGGTGCAAAAGGAACACTCAGCCAAGTGACAAAGCTAGCTGACTGTATTGGTTATGAAGTACTCTGGCATGCCTTTGAGAAGTGGAGAACAGCTACTTAACAGCAGAAATAGAACTAGCAAGGATTATCTGTTTCCCCACATCTGTCTTTCCGTTGATGAGAAACAGCCAACAGCCAAGTTATTCTGTTGACACATCTGTGCCACTTGGTTTTCCAATTGATGACTTTTAGCCTCTGTAAAAAAAAAAAAAAAAAAACTGCTGCGTTTCTGTTTCTGTTGATTTCATCGGTGGTTTCCTGATACACCCTGGAGGTAGGAAATCTTTTCATCTGTGTGCTGGTGTGGAGATAACAGATGAAGTAGGAGGGCCTTGTCTAGGAAACACCCACAGGGAGACAGCAAGCTCCCTCCTGTCTGGGGGTACCCCAAAAAGAAAGAACATGCCCCAGCAAATACAAAAATACTGGGGGTGTACACCTGCTGGCAAGACAAACTTTCCTGGAGTAGTGACAGAGAAAAGCCTCTGCCAGAAAAGATCATACTGCTTTTTTGCCAAGTGAATGAAGAGGTGACATCACCAATAACAAAACGAGGCACAGACAGGTGTCAGAGGAAGCTTGTTTCTTTTAAAAAGTACTTAAAGTTAATCATTGAACTGCATATTCACCTGGAAATGACTAAATTTGGGAGAGTCGGAGCTTGGAGTCCTTGCTTATACATCAGTGACTCATCGATCCCTGCCTGCTATAATGTGAAGCAACATTAAATTACAGAATTGATTTGCTCTGTTTTTTAATTTTAGGAATTGCACTTGGTGTGAACTTACTGTGAGAACCCTCCAATCTAGTGGGTGAATCTGTTTTGCCTTCTGAAGGACCACAAAAATAGAATATCTTGGGGCTGAAAAGCTCAAAGGGGTGGAGTAAATGTCTTGAATGCCTGAGTTCCACCCTTCCCTCCCCCAGCAACACTCAGGTATGGTCCTGGTGCCCCCAGCCCTGCTAGATCCAAGCAATATCATAACTGTTGAGTTTAGGAGTGCCCCCCCCCATGTGAACTCTGATTTAGAAGCTTTACATTGGTGGACATTGCAAAAAAAAAAAAGATTAGCACAATTATAAACTTTTAATTAGGACAGAGTGGGGGTAGTGCAAGGCAAGCACCTTTACCCCTATACTATACTATTTCTCTGCTTCCCTTCTTTTTATTAAACTTTTATATCACTGAAATCAAATCATCTCTGAAGTCCTATAGAGTGCTACAACTTTTAGTCTCTTTTTGTAAAACAAAAAAATAAGGCTGAAAGAGGTTTAAGTGAAATGGCCAAGGTCACAAAGTAGTAATAAGGGCAGATTGGAGTCATACCTAAGGGCATAACCAGGCTCCCTCAAGGCCAAAAGGTTGATTACAGCACACTATCCTGTCTCCTGAAAAGAATGCTCTGTGAATAGGAAAGAAGGAAGAAAGGAGAAGGAAGAAAGAGGAAGGAAGGAAGGAAGGAAGGAAGGAAGGAAGGAAGGAAGGAAGGAAGGAAGGAAGGGAGGGAGGGAGGGAGGGAGGGAGGGAGAGAGGGAGAGAGGGAAGGAGAGAAGAAGGGAGGGAGGGAAGAAAGAAGAAAGAAGGAAGGGCACTCCATCCCCAGAAAACTGGATACACATTCTTCTCCAATCATGAGTCATTCTCCGGTACCACATGCTAGCCCATAAAACATATCTCCATAAAATCAAGAGGATAGAAATCATAAAGATTACCTTCTCAGATCACAATTCACTGAAAGGAAGGAAGAGGAGAGGGAGGAGGAAGAGGGAAGAAGGGAGGGAGGAATAAGAAAGGGAGGGAGGGAAGGAAAGAGCAAAAAAGGGAAAGATAAACAGAAAGGGATGAAAGAGGAAATAAGAAAGAAAAAGGAAGGGCCTGACTAATAGCACTGCAGTAAGGCATTTGGAAGGATGGTGGTTCAAATCCCAGCATCCCATATGGTCCCCCGTGTCTGCACGGGGAGCCAAGAGCGCTGCCGGGTGTGACCAAAAACAACAATAACAACAACAATGACAAACAAAAAGAAAAGAAAAGAAAGAAAAAAAGGATAATTGCAATTCTACATCATGAGGAAGCAGCAATAATGGAAACCTTTTGCAAGAAAGGCCTCAGTTTCTCAACTTATACTTACTTTATACAGAATATTTAGCACTGTCTAGAGCCACATAAGAAGGGGTGATTCCACTGAGCTCTCCTGGGGTTTTCCTGGTTGGGTGACTAGGTAGCATACTACCATTGTCTTTATGGGACAGCCCCCTCCCCCAACAGAGAATTAATGGCCCCAAATATCAACAGTACAGAAATAGAATAACTTAAAACGTTAGCATTTATTAATACAACAAGGCCTTGCTTAGGTGGCAGGTGTTGATGAAAAAGAGAACATCTTTGCTCTAAAATAATGAACATTGGATTGTGACTTTTTAAAGTAGGTGCTTTTGGGGGGAACAATGGATGCTCAAGATTGTTTTTAAAATACAGATGTTGGGGGCTGAAGAGATAGCACAGCGGTAAGGCGTTTGCTTTAGACGCAGAAGGATGGTGGTTCAAATCCCCGCATTCCATATGGTCCCCCGAGACTCCAAGGAGCAATTTCTGAGCATAGAGCCAGGAGTAAAACCCTGAGTACTGCCGGTGTGACCCAAAAACCAAAAATAAATAAATGAATAAATAAATAAAATAAAATACAGATGTCATCAGGTCAGAGCAATAGTACAGCGGGGAAGATACTTGCCTTAATCATGGCTGATCCAGATTCGAACCCTGGCACCTTATAAGGTCCCATGAGTCTGCCAGGAGTGATCTCTGAGCTTAGAGTTAGAGTATATCCTGAGCATTGCTGGTGTGGCCCCCAAATTAAAATAACGATGAACGAATTTTGTCTCCCAGAGAAACTTGCAGCAAAATCCACAAACTAGAAGAGGTCCTTTCATTGAGCCATGTGTGCTGAACAGTTTCAGAACACACCCAAATAGTCCACAACCAGAGTGGGAGAGATTACTTTTTTCCAGATATGAGATTATACTATCATACATAAAAAAAAATTGAGTTTTAAAGCAAAAAACAATCTGAAGACGTTTTGAAATGTTTGGATGAAGAACTTCTGGATACCAGGAAAAGTTTTAATTAAAAATCTGACCACCTCAGAGGATGTCCTCTCACCTAAATTTCCTCTCTGTGAGAGACTGACACTATCACAAACTGGGACTGGGTGGGAGGAAAAAGGAAGTAACCTAATCACTTCCTGTTGCTCTCTGCAGCAGAGCGATCACTGCAACTGTCATTCCTAAGTAACTTGATGCTTACTTCTCACATCCAGTTTCACAGGTAGGTACCCACTTTGATTATTATATATTTTCAATAGTTTGTCATTTTGATCATTCTTTTCTTTTTTCTTTTTATTTTGGTTTTGTGTTTGGGCCACACCCGGTGGTGCTCAGGGGCTCCTCCTGGCTCTGAGCTCAGAAATCACTCCTGGCCGGCTCAGGAGACCATATGGGATGCCAGGGGATCAAATCTGGGTCCGCCCCAGGTCAGCCATATGCAAGGCAAATGCCCTACCACTGTGCTATCACTCCAGCCCACAAGGAATATTTTTACTCTTGATGTTCTAGCCTAATGATTTTATAACATACTTCCTTCTCATCAGCATATAGTTCTCAGCTTTGAACCTGCCAATTCATTTTTCATTAGTTGGCCTCCTTGACACTCATCAATTTTGAGGATAAATGTCATCCTCTGAAACATGACAACAAATGTCCTCGCTCCTTTCATTGTGGCTCTCCATTTCACTTGTATCAAAGATGATTCAATATGGATAATTATGCCTTTATTTCTTTGTTTTCTTTTTTCTCACCTACCCACCCACTTGAAAGAGTGCGTCAGAAATTCCTTTTCTGCCTGGAAATATATTTTTCTTCCTAGTTTTTAATCACAAAAAAAAGCTTGACTCATGGCCTTGCCATGGCCACCCACCTAGAGATAATACTTCCCAGACGTAGTGACTGACTGTATGGTAGGCTGCTTTGCACTGAGATCTTTCTGTCTGTTGCCAGAGGTACAGCAGGAACTCGGAAATGCCCAACCAATTTTCTGAGAGATGGTCATCTCAGAATTGCTTAAAATTTGAATTATGATTAATTATAGGCAGGAAAGAGATATACTGAAGCTATCCAATAAATTTCCTATACGCTAGCATATTGTGGGACCAGAGAAATAGTACAGGTGCTTGCCTTGAACACTGGACTTAGTGTTTTTTGTTTGTTTTTGTTTTGGACCACTCCTGTTTTGGGGTTACATCTGGCTCTGTGCTCAGAAATGATTCCTGGCAGACTGGGTATGTGTGGTGGTGGGGGGGGGGGGCAGCAATATGGGATTCTGGACATGGAACCCAGGTCAGCTGTGTGCAACACAAACAACCTACCCACTGTGCTGTCATTCCAGCCCTGGAGTTTGATCCAATTAACGCATATGGTCCTTTGAGCTCTGCCAGGAATGAGTGATCCCTGAACCTAGAGTCTGGAATAAGCCTTGAGCATCGAAGGTGTGACCCCAAAAGCAAACAAAGAAAACCAAACAAAAAATAGCACATTGCGTGAAGGATAAAGATCTCAATTGTTAGTAAGAATTCACTTCACAATGATCTGTGAGGTGTATAGAATTACTTGAGAAAATAAAGGACCTAAGAGGAAAATGGAGGAGCGGGAGCAACAGTACAGGAGATGTGAGGGCTTGCCTTGCACTCAGTCAACCCAGACTCTTTCTCTCAGTTTCTATTCTCAGTATCCCATAAGGTCCCCATAGCCCTGCCAGGAATAAATCCTGAATGAAGAGCCAGGTGCAGCCCAAACCAAAAAGGGGAACAAAAGGGAAAAAAAAAAAGAAGAGAGTGGCACAGTTCTCTTACACATCAGTGATCCCGGGACATAAGATGGACTTTTTTGGTTTTTGGGTCACACCTGGCCAGCACTCAGGGGTTACTTTTGGCGCTATGCTCAGAAATCTCTCCCGGCAAGCTCGGAGGACCATATGGGATGCAGAGATTCGAACCACTGTCCTTCTGCATGCAAGGCAAACATCTTATCTCCATGCTATCTCTCTGGCCGCATAAGATGGATTTTTATTTCAACCTAGGAACTGTGAGTGAATTTGAATTCTCTCATTGCCTCTACAAAGGTGTTTTTGGTTTGTTTTGTTCTAAATTAAAAATAAATCAGATTGATTATTGGTGCAGCTGGATCCTAATTACACACTTTACAAACAGGATGGACTGGTATCCTCAGAGGCTGACATTGTGTGATTCAATTTTGTTTTCTTCCACACCATGCTTTTCTTTGAGTTAATGGACACAGGTGGTGTGGCCAGCATTTAAGCTCTCCTCCTACAGTTAACCTCATCTAAATTACAAATGAGGTTAAAATCCTACCACAGAGGAAAAAATATATTAGTAATGATCAAGATGGCTAGTCTTAGCTAAACAAGTCACTGCATTTAAATACAATAAACCCAGTACTTTTATGACAATAAGAAATGGGGCTTTTGTGTCAGCTACTTAATTCTTCTGGCTCTAAGCATTTGGAATTCCAACAGTCAGTTAAAAAAATAATCCAAAGGATAATCAAAGGATAAGAACCTTCTCCCCACCCATACATGCCTTAGGTGATCTATAATCTTTCTGCACAATATAATACAGAAAGATACCAATCTTGAAAGGCATTTTATCCCATTGCTTAATGAATACCTGGAATAGTCATTTTTAGTTCTCTCATCTTTAACTCATTGTTGTTGTTTTTTTTTTTCTCCCAGTGGACATAACTTGTTGGAGGGTACAAATAGGTTATGATGTATTTTATTTTTTGTTTTTGTTTCTTTTTTTTCTTCTTTTGGTTTTTGGATCACACCAGGCAGTGCTCAGGGGTTACTCCTGGCTCTGTGCTCAGAAATCGCTCCTTGCAGGCTCAGAGTACCATATGGGATGCTGGGATTCAAATCACTGACCTTCTGCATGCAAGGCAAATGCCTTATCTCCATGCTATCTCTCCAGCCCCTATGATGTATTTTCTTACTTTATTTAGTCATGGACTCATTGTCTCCGTTAGTGGCGAAACACAGCTAATTTTCTTTGAAATCCTGGGGAAATTATAAATAAGTCTGAATTTTAAAAACTTCCAACTTTGGTTCTTAAACTCAAATTACCAACATTTGTGGGGGGTGGGGGGTGGTTCCACACCCAGCAGCACTCAGGAGTTACTCCTGGCTCTACGCTCAGGCAGGCTTGGGGGACCTTATGGGATGCTGGGATTCAAAACACCGTCCTTCTGCATGCAAGGCAAATGCCTTATCTCCATGCTATCTCTTTGGCCCCAAATTACCGACATTTTGTGAGAATTTGTAGTGACACATAAAAGGCACAAAGGGGTGATTTAAAACTGCTTATAATATTGGGAGGGGGGTTGTTGGGTTATACCCGGTGGTGCTCAGGAGTTACTCCTGGCTCTGTGCTCAGAAATCACTCCTGGCAGGCAAGGGGGACTCTGGGATTCAAACTACTATCAGTTCTAAACCCGACAAATGCAAATGTACTACCTCTGTGATATCTCTCCAGCCCCATGAAACTGCTTATAATCTTTTTTTTTTTTGGGGGGGGGTCACACCCAGCAATGCTCAAGGGTTACTCCTAGCTCTATGCTCAGAAATCGCCCCTAGCAGGCACAGGGGACCGACCATATGGGTGCCGGGATTTTTTTTTTTTTTTTTTGGTTTTTGGGCCACACCCGGTAATGCTCAGGGGTTACTCCTGGCTATGTGCTCAGAAGTTGCTCCTGGCTTGGGGGACCATATGGGACACCGGGGAATCGAACCGCGGTCCGTCCAAGGCTAGCGCAGGCAAGGCAGGCACCTTACCGTTAGCGCCACCGCCTGGCCCCGGGTGCCGGGATTTGAACCACTATCCTTCTGCATGAAAGGCAAACGCCTTACCTCCATGCTATCTCCCCGGCCCTGCTTATAATCTTAATTTTTACTTGGAATTTTAAAATGTTTGCATTATGCTTTAGGGCATTTGGCTAATGAATTTGCAGGGGCAGGTTGATTAATCTTTTCCTGAAAGTAGGAAATATAAGTGTGAACTCTTAGGTGGATACCAGGGCTATGGGTTTCTAGCAATGTGCATTTTTTTTCTCTAACTGAACAGTGATCTGAGAGGCTAGACCACAGTGGATAGGACATTTGTTTGCCTTGCACACTGCTAACCTGGACTCATCCGCAGCAGATTCCCCCCAGCCTGACAGGAGGGATTTCTGAGTGCAGAGCCAGCAGATGTGACCCAAACAACAACAAACAAACATCAAAAAACAGTAATCTGAGACTATTTCTCATATCCTTTTTTTGGGGGGTGTTTTGGGGTCACAACTGGAAGTGCTTATGGTTGCTTCTGGAGGTGCCTGAGGGGCCATGTATTACTGGAGATTGAATTCAGACCTCCAGCAAGCGGAGCAAGTGCTCTTTGAATTACCTCTATACACTCCCATTGCCCTTCTTTATAGATTTCTCCCTTGCTATGAAAGACTAGCAAGTTATTCAGGGATGATATGATGACTCAGTATTAAATACAGTACTCAATATATTATTTAATTCTTGCACCCACGATGGTATTATCGTCGATGTCTGAGCCGCTTTTCAAGATCTTGTGGTTTGCTCCCTTCCTTCCTGCCTGACTTCTTTCCTTCCTTCTTCCCTCCTTCCCTTTCTCCCTCCCTTCTTTTTTTTTTTTTTTTTTTTTTGGTTTTTGGGTCACACCTGGCAGTGCTCAGGGGTTACTCCTGGCTCTCTGCTCAGAAATTTTCCCTGGCAGGCACAGGGGACCATATGGGATGCCGGGATTTGAACCACCGTCCTTCTGCATGAAAGGCAACCGCCTTACCTCCATACTATCTCTCCGGCCCCTCCCTCCCTTCTTCCTTCCCTTCCTCAATCCCTTCTTTCATTTCATTTCATGAATGAAAAACAAGTTGACCCCATGACTAGCAAAACTTATATCCAAGGGACCAAGAGAGATAGTCCAGGTAGTAAGTGCTTACCCTGAAAGTAGCTAAGCCTAGGGATTGGAGAGATAGCAGAGCAGTAGGGCATTTGCCTTAGACACAGAAGGACAGTATACCATATGGCCCCCTGAACCTGCCAAGAGTGATTTCTGAGCATAGAACCAGGAGTAACGCCTGAGTACTGCCGGATGTAATCCAAAAACCAAAAACCAAAAAAAAAAAAGTGGCTCACTCTAGTTTGATCCCTGTCACCACATATGGTACCCTGAGCACCACCAGGAACTGCTCCATACCTCCACTCAAACCTCCACTCAAAATAAACAAATAAACAAACAAATAAAAGGCCTATGTCCAAAATACATGAACACTAGACATTCTGTGAAACATAGTTCCCAAATTTTATAGGTTATATCTCAAAGACATTATATGGCAAAGAAAAACAGCCTCTGCTGGTGGATCTTGGACCAACCCTTTTTCAAAACAGATTTTTGGCTTCAGTCTATCTCTCTTCTTAACTTGCAAATCTTCCATCTTCCTCCTCTGGCCGGTTTTGAAACTACATAATTATCACACAGCAGGCATGTGGTTTATAAGGCCCAAGCATCTCCAAGATCCCCATTCCAGTCTTTGTTTCATTAGAGTTTGTCAATTTGACCTTCATTCCTGTTCAGTCATTGGTAACTTGCTGCATACATAGGCCCATGCAAACAGTGGATGCCTGTTTCTTTTTTCACAAGTCAGTGCTCACAACCTTTTGGATTATGCATTCTTTCATTTGTGCCAACTGGTTTAGGGCAGGGACCTGTGGACCATCCTCCCTCCAATTAAACCTTGAAGTGGTTTAAACATGGAAAAATGAAGATATCGAAGCAAAATCCACTGTTAGTGAAATTAGAAAGAAAAAATTTAACAATGGAACAGAGAAGACATTTGCTAAAATAAGCAGGAAAGATAATGCTTGACCTTCATAAGACAAGATAGTATGTTTATGGCACCTTTAGAAATGAGCAGTTTGGGGCCAGAGAGTTAGCATGGAGGTAAGGTATTTATTTGCTTTGCATGCAGAAAGAAGGTCAGTGGTTCAAATCCCGGCATCCCATATGGTCCCCCAAGCCTGCCAGGAGCAATTTCTGGGCGTAGAGCCAGGCTTAACCCCTGAGTGCTGCCGGGTGTGACCCAAAAACCAAAAAAAAAGAAAGAAAAAGAAATGAGCAGTTTGTCGAGTAAATGGCTAAAAGAAAAACTAAATTAAAAAAAATAGGAAGCGGCCTCTGACTCTAGACTCTAGAATGAGTATGTAAAGTTGATCAATGTTAAACAATATTTACTAAATCCTATAAAACTATGAAACTAAAGAAAGACCTGTGAGTCATATACAATAGAGAGAAAATTAACTGTAATATTTACGGAGCAGGTTCTGATTTATCATTATTTTGGGAGAAAGCCTGATTGTTCTTAGTGACTATATTTATTTTCTGCAGGGATATTTTATGAAGTCACGTAGGCTTAAGTTACATTTTATATGTAAGACTCAGAAAAAAAGAGTAAGTTTCCAAAATGTTATTTATAAAAGTACAATTCAGGGAAGAAATAAATTTCTATGACCTTTAATAACATAGGTAAGGTCTCCCATAAGAATAAGAAAAGATCATAAACAGTAATTTGGTCTTATTAAATAAGGATTTAAAATAAATAAAGATTTATTATTTGCCTTGGATGGGATTCATTCTGTCTATCCTACTCCTCACAGGAAAATAACAGAATGGCCATCAAAAGGGAATTGGTTTGGCTCCATCTCCAACTTGGAAACTGGCCCTCATTTTGGCCTGAGATGTGTGATATCTTTCCTTTAGTTTTTGACTTTATCTTAACCCTGGTGCTTCATCTAAGTTTGTACTTTTCACATCCTGTCCTTTGCAGAATCTTTTTGAACACATATCCCTCTGTCTTTCTATCACTAAGTACATTTATTATTTAATTTTTCCTCAAAGAAAATTTCTTTAAATAAAACTCTTTTATTTTACCTTTTCAAAATAGAGAAAATTGGGGCCAGAAGGATAACATGGCCAGAGGGCGTTTGCCTTGCATGCTGCCAACCTGGGACAGACCTGGGTTCAATCCCCGGCATCTTATGTGGTCCACTGAGCCTGCCAGGACCTATTTCTGAGTACAGAGTCAGGAGTGACCCCTGAGTGCTGACGGGTGTAGCCCCAAAATAAACAGACAACAACAACAATAACTAAATAAAATTGTTAAAACAAATTATGTGGAGATCCACAAATTCTGTGTAATAAATACTTAGCAACTTAAAAAAATGTAGAGTGAAAAGGATTTGGCTTCTCTGGGGAGAGAAGAATCATATCCAGCAATGCTCAGCGCTTATTCCTGGCTCTGTGCTCAGGGATCACACCTAGTGGCATTCAGGGGTATCATATGTGATGCTGGAGATTGAACCAATGTCAATAGCATGCAAGGCAAGTGCCTTAATCCCTGTACTATCTCTCTGACCTTGAGGCATCTTCTAAGTGAACTGGAGTAATAGAACACCACATTAACTAGAGTGACAGTAGAATTTAGTATATACATAGACAAAGTCTAAACAAATCAGTATTATACTCTTTCCAGCGGTTACCACGGGGGAGGGATGAGGATTGCTGAAGAATTCCCTGCCCTGATTGACATGTTTCTGTAGTACTTCTGGTTTTGCTTTTATACAAATATTTAGAACGTTTGATCAAATAGATTTTTAAAAAATATTTGAAAAATTGTCTGTTTACCATTCCTAACATTACTTACTAGGTATTTGAATGAAGAAGCAAATTTTCAGGATCGGAGAGATAGCACAGCTATAGCTGTGTAGTTGTAGGTTGCATGAGACCGATCCAGGATGAACCTGGGTTCGATTCCTGGCATTCTATATGGTCCCCTGAGCCTGCCAGAAGTAATTTCTGAGCACAGTGCCAGGTGTAACCCCTGAGCGCCACCATCGGGTGTGACCCATAAACCAAAAAAAAAAAAAAAATTCAATCACAAATAATTTTGCTCATATTCTCCCTGAAAAACTGTGCATTTAATGATATGGGTCAATAAATGTTTATATATATGCTCTCTGTATGCTTACATGTATGCTCTCTGCTGCCTGCCCACAGATAAATATTGGATTTTTAATGGTACTGTATTTTTTTTATTGCTGATATTCAATAAAAAACTTCAGTGCCAAGCTAGTCTGAGCAGGAGCCTAGATCACAATTGCAGCGACAGGATCTGCACTAGGCCACTCCTGTGTTTTCTGGGTCACTGTTATAACCTTAAACTAAGAAGAAAAGGAGAGCTTTGCTTATTCTTCCAAATCAAAGGAAGAGTATGAGAATTGTTTGAAGCTAAAAGGACCCATGTGATCTAGTGATGACAAGGCTGCTGGATGAAGAACTGGCAGTTTTTCTAATACACATTAGAGCCAGAGACAGATGGAAATGATAAGATTTATTAAAGGTTTCGATGTCAGGACACGATAACATGGGAAGCCTGACCGCAATCTGTTATTATAGGCCATTGTTCCCTTGCAGTCACTCCCACCGATGGCAGCAGAACACAGGGAAGGTGACAAAACCCATGGTCATGAGTAACCCTTTATTTCACTATAATATTGAGTATACAAGGCAGGTGGGTGGTTTGTGGGCTTTTTTGTTCATTTGTTTTTGTTTTGGGGCCACACCCAGTGATGCTCATTCAGGGATCAAAATTAGGTCAGCAACATGCAAAGCAAGCATTATACCCGTTGTATTATCTTTCCAGCCATCCTTCTGGCTTATTTGGATGTTGAATTACATCCAGTGATGATGTTCAGGGGCTACTACTGGCTCTGTCCAAGGGATCAGTCCTGGCAGGGTTGAGGGGACCATAAGAGGTGCCAGGTATCCAACTCAGAGCGGCTGTGTGCAAGGCAAGTATCCTATTCATTTTACTATCTCTCTGGCCCCAAGCACATCAATTATTTTATTGGTAAAAGGTATCATGCTCCTATGCTTGCAGCGGAAATAACTTCCCAGTTAAATTTCAAATGAAAAGGAATGTAATTTATTAGTTCTGGACAATAAAAACCCAATAGAGTATTGCCATCCTTTAATAAATAGAACAGACCTTATTTTTATTGTAAAAAATACTTAGTGTGGGCCTGGAAAGATAGCACAGCGGTGTTTGCCTTGCAAGCAGCCGATCCAGGACCAAAGGTGGTTGGTTCGAATCCTGGTGTCCCGTATGGTCCCCCGTGCCTGCCAGGAGCTATTTCTGAGCAGACAGACAGGAGTAAGCCCTGAGCAACGCTGGGTGTGACCCAAAAACAAAACAAAACAAAACAAAACAAAAATACTTAGTATGAAAAGCTTTGAAGTAACAACAAGCAAAAATAGTAGTAAAAAGATTATTCATTACTGTACTATTGTAAGTAATTTGCACTAAAACTTACGTCTTTATAATATACTTTTATCCATCTATCCAGTGGATATATATAGGCACTTATATAAAATTTACTTGTAAATATTACATAGAAAACGCAACAAAAATTGAGGCTAGGGTAGTGGCTCAAGTGACAGAGTATATGCCCTACATGTCTGAGATCCTGGGCTCAGCCCCTGTCAAATGGGACCCTGTGCAATTTTGGATGTGACCCCATAACAATTAAAAAAATTAGGGGGGGGAGGCTATTTAACTTTATTCTTCTAATCAAGAATTCTAACCAGAATTTTTTTTTTTTTTTTTTTTTTTTACCAACATCAATCAGAATACCTTAGGTTCTCAGAGATTCTGAAATGATTAAAACTTACCTTCCGAGGCTTCACCTTATCCTGTATGTCATACTGGCCAATTCCTTTATAGCTGATTCCAAGCCACCAAGGAAGTCCTTGTTTATCCTGGAAGACGGAAATGTATAAGAACCAAGACCTTGTTGTTAAGCCTTCTATAGGTGAAGTAATATTTACTAATTTCACCCTTTAGCAAGTATCAGCAAGTCAAAATAAAGCTATCTTGGTAAAAAAAAAAACGCTTCTTTTTTGTTTTTGGGCCACATGTGGCAGCACTCAAGGGTTACTCCTAACTCTGCACTCTCTCAGAAATCACTCCTGGCAGGCTCAGGGGACCATATGGGATGTTGGGGATTGAACCTGGGTCCATCCCAGATTGGTCACATGCAAGCAAATACCTACAACAAAACACTTCTTAAAAACCCAACTTATTATTAAAATTCCTTTATAGAGCGTCTTCAAATATGATCTAAGTCAAAACAGACCAGTTGTATTAATACCATCAAAACTTAAATATTACCATTTAATTAAACAGCTAGAGAGAAGAAATACAATGTAAGTAATTCAAGTTAGAATTAATCTATAGTTGCAAAGTCAGTTATCCATTTAAAAAGCAAAGAAAATAAGAAAGGCTCTTTGTTCTCTTGATTAGTAAGTAATCAGTTATAAAGGTCAGGGTAACTTTCAAAGAACTACAAAGATGAAAAAGTGGTTCCAATCTCTAATATTTATTACACACTTAATGAACATGACAATTCTAAAATATTTCTTAGAAAATTTACAACTCAGTGATAGGATATCTGAATAATGATTTTGAGGTACAGAGGGGAGAAAAATACTTCTTTTCCCATAAATTTATCTTTTAGGTCTTGCCAAAGCAAATGATGTATTGACTTAATGAAAAGCTTAGGCTTGGAGCTATATCCACTTGCAAACAATTCAAAGTAGTAGAAATTCAAGTTGCATTGGCATGTATGTTAGTACAGTATTCTCAGCATACAAGTACTTATTCAAGTTCCCCACCATTTTCTTTTCTTACATTTCCTTCCACCAATGCCTTCCCCCTACCTGCCTCTGTTGTAGGCATTTTTCTTCTTTCTCTTTTTCTTTATTCCCTTTTAGATACTGTGACTTACAATACTGTTACTGAAGAGGTATCGTGCATATTACTACATATCACTTGACTTTCTTTTAGAACCCAGTTTTTGTCCTAAGTGATCATTTCCAACTATCACTGCCATAGTGGTTCCTTCTTTGCCCTAATTGTCCCCTCCTGCTCTTTGTGGCAAACTTCCTGTCATCTCTAAAAGCCAATAGAGATGCTAACATCATATTTTATTATTATTATTAATACACACACATATATGTGTTTGGGGGCCACACTGGCAATGCTCAGAGGTTGCACAGGTAAGGCACTTGCTTTGCATGTTGTTGATCCAGGTTCGATTCCCGGTACCCTAGCTGATCTTCCAAGCCCACCAGGTGCGATTCCTGAGTGCAGAGCAAGAAGTAATCTCTGAGCACCACCAGATGTGGCCCCCAAACAAAAACAAAACAAGAGAATGCTTTGCTAATTTGCATGTCACTCCCCGCACAGGGGCCATGCTAATCTTCTCTGTATTGTTCTTTTTTTTTTTCCTCTCTGTATTGTTCTAATTTTTGTGTATGTGAAGCAAACTGAGTATGAGAATCAAAAGTACGTACCTTTACTGCATAATAATGGACTCCGTAGGTTGGCAGAGCTTCTACTATTTTCATATACCTATGGAAGTTAAATAAGTAATCTTTTATTATAAAATAGATGGCCTCCAAGCTGGAGTGATAGCACAGTAGGTAGGTCAAGCTCTGACCAGGGTTTGAACCCTATCATCTCAATTTGTTTACTGAACCCTCCAGAAGTAATCTCAGAATGTATAGCCAAGGGCCAGAGTGATAGTCCAGTGGTAGAGCTTCTGTTTGCACAATGCTGACCCGGAATGGACCCGGTTGGATTCCTGGCATTCCATATGGTCTCCCGAGATTACTGGAGTGATTTTTCAGCACAGAGACAGGAGTAACCCCTGAGCTCTGTCCAAAAGTATGCCCCTCCCCCCCAAAAAAAGAAAGAACACAAGGATGCAAGAGGAATCCCTCCCTGATCATCACCTGCCAGGTATGGACTATCCCACTCCTACCAAAAAAAAAAATAAAAAAAGAGGGCCCCTTGGAAAGTGATCCAAAGAAAGGAATTATAGGACTTTTATTATCACTGTAACTAATGTTTGACCAAGAAGGACTAGGAAAAAAAAACATTCTTGAGTATAAAATTAAATAAATGTATGGAAGTTGCTAATAAAACTCGCTCAATGGACAGAATGCTTGACAAGAGTTTTGAGAATAATACAGAATGCCACAACATTATCAGAAGCAACTCTGAAGCACAACTGGGTGTGACCCTCCAAGCCAAAATCAACCAAAAAAAATACAATATAGAAAATAATTTTTTGGCTTAGTGATAGTAAGGCATTTGCCTTGCAATGCAGCCAACCCAGGTCGGACCTGGTTTGATTCCCGGCATCCCATATGATCCCTTGTGCCTGCCAGAAGCGATTTCTGAGTGCAGAGCCAGGAGTAACCCAGAGTGCCGCTGGGTGTGACCAAAAAACAAAAACAGAAAAAAATCAAAATAAAACAGAAAGAAAAAAAAAGAAAAGAAAAAAGAAAATGTGCTGCACCAAACTAAAAATTTAAGTATTTAAGATAACTAAATGTAAAATTATGCAAGAAAAGAGAATCAACTTTTAGATCATATTTTAAGTAAGTATTGAAAATGCTCTTTCATATACAATTTAATCAAAAAAATTTTAGAAAAGCATTCTTCAGGGCCAGAATGATAACATAGCAGTAGGGCATTTGCCTTGCACATGGCCAGTTGATCCAGGATGAACTTGGGTTTGATCCCTGGTGTCCCATATGGTTCCTGGAGCCAGGAGCAATTTCTGAGCGCATAGCCAGGAGTAACCTCTGAGTGTCACCAGGTGTGGCCAAAAACCAAAAAAATAATTTTTTTCTTCATTATTAAAACTCTTAGAGGGGCTGGAGAGATAGCACAGCGGTAGGGTGTTTGCCTTGCATGCAGTTGATCTGGGAGGGACCTGGTTTGATTCCTGGCATCCCATATGGTCCCCCAGCCATCCTGGGGTGGTTTCTGGGTGCAGAGCAAGGAGTAACCCCTGAGCAATCTTGGGTGTGGTCCCAAAACCTATCAATCAATCACTCAATAAATGAAGTTTAAAAAAAAAACTCGTAGAAACACAAAGTTTAAAGGGACAAATTCTATAGCCTGTTAATTTGCTTTTTAATTTATTTATTTGGTTTTTGGGCCACACCTGGCGATGCTCAGAGATAACTTCTTGCTCTGCACTCAAGCACATGGATTATATGTGAGAAACCTGAGTTCAATCCCCAACAATGCATGATTTCCCAAGCACTCTTGGTGTAGCCCTAAAATAAATATATATATAAAAAAAAAGTCTCCCCTAAAAAAAGTAAAGCAATGGTACTACCATGTGTATTTTCAATACAGTAGTTTATAGTGTACCTCTTAGACTTTATAGAGTAGAGCAAATTCTATAGGACTTTGTGCCCACAGAAATTAAGTTTGTGTCTAAAGCATATTGACTTTATTTGTGTTTTATTCATTGGTAAGGATCAAACTTAGGATATTTAAGTTATGAAAGGTGCTACAAGAACTTTACTACTAGGCTACAACCTCAGCCCCACTTTATTTCTTCACAGAGACCTTCTCTGGTAGTGCTCAGGCCCACATTTGCTTAGAGGCAAATTAGGCAATGCTAATGGGGATTGAGGTTAAGGTCTTAAGTATGTTAGGCATGTGTTCTGATACTTAAGTAATCTCTTTGGTCCCTACAAGCTGACTTATTTTTTATTTATTTTTATTTATTTATTTATTTATTTATTTATTTATTTATTTATTTATTTTGGTTTTTGGTTTTTGGATCACACCCGGCAGTGCTCAGGGGTTACTCCTGGCTCTACACTCAGAAATCGCTCCTGGCAGGCTCGGGGGACCATATGGGATGCCGGGATTCAAACCATCGTCCTTTTGCAGACAAGGCAAACACCCTATCTCCATGATATCTCTCAGGCCCCAAAACTAACATTTTAATAAAATTTTGAAGACCAATTGCTCATGACTTTGTAATTAGGTTTTTTCTTTGTTTTGTTTTGGGGCCACACCCAGTGGCACTCAGGGGTTGTTCCTGGCTCTGTGCTCTGAAATTACTCCTGGCAGGCTTGGGGAGACCATATGGGATACCGGAGATTGAATCCTGGTGGGCCACATGGAAGGCAAAGCCTTACCCACTGTGCTATAACCCCAGCCTGGACTTTATAATTAGTAACTCAAATATTTCAAAAAGTAAAAGAAAATTATTTTGGTTAATTGTACTTGAATTGTATCAATCATCAATTCAATTACATAGCTAGGATTCTACAAATAAGTTGGGCTCCACAGTCAAGAGCATTTTTTCTTATCTGGGGCCAAATGGCTCCCTGTAGGCTGCCAGGATAGACTAAGGGTTCATAGATGAAATAAGAGGACGGGGTCCACAGGAAGGCAATAGGTCAGAAGAACCAGGTTGGAAAAGATTAAGAAATACAGGACAGGTCTGGAGCTATAAGTACCAAACTGTATAGATTTTAATTTGAGCCATAAAGATAATGATTCAGGGAAATAAGAACTCTGTGTTTTTTTAAAGCAACAGTGCTTCCAAATATGACCACTATCTTGTTCATAAATCCATTATATGGTTCCCTGAGCATCACCAGATGTGATCCCTGAGTCACATGTCATATGTCAGGAAGAACCTGACATAGGAGAAGTGGCTCCCAAACTTAAAAACAAACAAATAAAAGAAACATATCATCTTAATTTGTTGCTAACAGTATTAGGAAACAGATTACTCAGGGCTGGTGATAAAATGCAGCAGGTAGTGTGCTTGCTTAGCATGAGGCCAACCTGGGTTTGATCCTCAACATGTTCCCCTGAGTGCAGAGCCAGGAGTAGCCTCAGAACATTGCCAGGTATGACTCAAAAAAGAGGGGGGGATGGAAGGAAGAGAGGGAGAGAGGAAGGTAGGGTGAGAAGGAGGGAGGGAGGGAAGAAGAAAGAAAGGAAGGAAGGAAGGAAGGAAGGAAGGAAGGAAGGAAGGAAGGAAGGAAGGAAGGAAGAAAGGAAGGAAGGAAGGAAGGAAGGAAGGAAGGAAGGAAGGAAGGAAGGAAGGGAGGGAGGGAGGGAGGGAGGAAGGAAGGAAGGAAGGGAGGGAGGAAGGAAGGAAGGGAGGGAGGGAGGAGACTCAATATCAATGCTGATAATTTAATCTAGAGTCACAGGGGCCAGATTGGTAGCACAGTGGTAGGGCATTTGCCCTGCACACAGCTGACCCCGGACAGACTTGGGTTCGACCCTCGGCATCCTATATGATCCCCTGCGCCAGGAGCAATTTTTGAGCACAGATCCAGGGGTAACCCGTGAGTGCCTCTGGGAGTGACCCAAAGAAACAAAAATTATATATATATAAATAGTCACAAATTCTGTTTGGTTTGCTAGAATCTAAGACTTAGAATTAACTGTAACCTAAATGCTGATGTTAGAATATGGTATGTCTTTGCTTAGAAATAATATTAGAAATAACATTACCTTGGCTTCTGTACGCTGCTTGCTTAAGTTAACTGCTGTAAACTTGGCTTTGGCTTTGCTGTGAGCCTAAGTACAGCCATGACAGGCTGCAGTTTTAAGGTAGAAAGATTAGGCCCAAGGGGCCGGAGAGATAGCATGGAGGTAAGGCGTTTGCCTTTCATGCAGGAGGTCATTGGTTCAAATCCCGGCGCCCCATATGGTCCCCCGTGCCTGCCAGGAGCAATTTCTGAGCCTGGAGCCAGGAATAATCCCTGAGCACTGCCGGGTGTGACCCAAAAACCAAAAAAAAAAAAAAAAAAAAAAAAAAGAAAGATTAGGCCCAGAAGAACAGCCAGTTCCTGGAAGCAGGCCCTAGGGTTAAATGCTGGGAATACATTCATATAAGGCTAAACAGCAGCAGACAGAAAGCCAGATGACACCGCACCCTGGATCTGGCCTAGGTACTCCTTAAATTTGACATGTGAGTCATTCTCGAATCCTCATTTCTTAGGAAATGTTGGACCCCAGCATGCTGGAATAAACTCTTTTATATTTACATTACTGCCTGTCTCCCTTTGGATGGCAGATCCTGAGTTCTGGACTCAGGTTCACAATACACTAAAATTTCCACAGGGTCCAGAGAGCTAGCATCATAGGTAAGACACATGACTTGCATGCAGCTCACCTGGGTTTGATCTCTGGCACCCCATCTAGTCCCTCAGACCCTGCTAGGATTGACACAAACAATGGAAAGAGTCCCTGGGCATAAACCTTTCTGTAACCAAAATAATTATTTTTCAGTGTCAATTGAGGCTTAAAACTCAAAATTTTGTGTTGGGGAGATAGTTCAGTGACAAGACATAGGGCAGTGTGTGTGTGTGTGTGTGTGTGTGTGTGTGTGTGTGTGTGTGTATGTGTGTGTTGTATGGAAGAGGCCCATGTTCAATTCCTGTCATCATATGGTTTCCTAAGCACTTAGCCAGGATTAGCTCCTGGGCACTAATAGATGTGGCCTCCAAATATAAACAAATAAAAATATATACATATTTATGTGTGTATATATATATGCAAGGAAAGAATAATACTTACTGAACCACAGCTTGACCTCTGGTTAGACCTTTGATTTTCAAATAATGTTCAATTACCCTGTCCTCACTGTAAAACAAAGAAATAAAAAAATATGGCAATGTACGATCAGATGAATCACAACTCAATTAAAGACCCTCAGGTGGCTATTGAAAGGCTGAGAAAGAAGCTTTCACCCACTTATTTGGGAACTCGAGACTGGCTGACATTTATAGCTTATTGATACCTAAGCTTTAGATATGTGTGAGCAATATTACAGTGAATAGGGTGCTTACCTTGCTTCCAGCACACATGGGTTCAATCACTGGCACTCTATATCATCCTCAAACCCTGTTAGAAGTGATCCCTGAGCCAGGAGTAAGTCTTGGGCACTGCTGGAATGGACCCGTCCAAAATTCTGGGTATTTTAACGATCTATTTTATGATTTTTTAATTTAATATAAATGTTTACATAATATATGGCAATATTAATTTTTAAAATACATTAAAATAAAGGTATCCATTTATCAAATGGAAAACTAATATCTTTAGAAACATCTAAATGGAATATAACAAATACAAAGTGATGCTATTAAAGGGAGTTAGATACATTGTTGGAAGGGCTGGAGTGATAGCACAGCAGTAGGGCATTTGCCTTACAGACTGCTGACCCCGGATGGCCCTGGCATCCCATATGATCCCTCGAGTTTGCCAGGAGTACTTCCTGAGTGCAGAACCAGCAGTAACCCTTGAGTGACTTTGGGTGTGGCCCCAAAACAAATAAACAAAAACTGCTGGATAATGAAAAAGTTTTTAAGAAAGGCCATCAACAGAGAGCCTCTTGGGCCCAGAGAGATAGCACAGCGGTGTTTGCCTTGCAAGCAGCAGATCCAGGACCTAAGGTGGTTGGTTCGAATCCTGGTGTCCCATATGGTCCACCGTGCCTGCCAGAAGCTATTTCTGAGCAGACAGCCAGGAGTAATCTCTGAGCACTGCTGGGTGTGAGCCCCCCCCCCCCCCCCAAAGAATAAAACAAAAAAAAAGGCCATCAACAGAGAGCCTCTTGAAAAATTGGATAGTGACATGCAAAAAAATAAAGTTAAACCACCCACTCATGCAATGTATAAAAAATGTTAAAGATCAAATTAAAGGTCTTGACATTAAATTAAAATACACTGAGGAAGGGGCCAGAGCGATCGCACAGCAGTATGGCATTTGCCTTGCATGAGGCCAACACAGGAAGGATCCCAGTTTGAATCCCCACATCTCATATGGTCCCCCGTGCCTGCCAGAAGCGATTTCTGAGCACAGAGCCAGGAGTAACCCCTGAGTGCCACTGGGTGTGACCCAAAAACAAACAAACAAATGGAAAAATACACTGAAGAAAACATAGGTAAGATTCTTTAAGTACGTTTTCAATGATATGACCCCATTGGCAAAGAAAACAAAAGAATAATCAGTGGGGGAGGAGAGTAGGCATTGGTGGTTAGGAATGTGCACTGATGAAGGGGGGTGTTCTTCTTATGACTGAAACCCAACTACAAACATGTTTGTAAGCATGGTGCTTAAATAAATTTTTTTAAAAGAATAAACAAATGGGAGTCTATTAGACTATTAGTCTATAAGACTAAAAAGCTTCAGTAATATCAAAGAAATAAGAGCCTTTAATAAAAATAAATGCCACTGATCGGGAGAAAACATCAGTACATCATACATCATAGAAAGGGATAATATCTAAGATTTGTAAATGATTCTCAGAAGTAAAAAAACTAATAAACTATCAAAAATGAAAAGAGATAAAGCCAGAGCAATAACATAGCAGGTAAGGCACTGCTTTGCATGCTTTTAACTAGGTGCAATCCCTATCATCTCATATGGTTCCCGAGGCCAGCCAGGAGTGGTTTCTGAGTGCAGAACCAGTAGTAACCCATGAGTAATCCCTGAGTAACCCCTGACCAGATGTGGCCCCACCAAAACAAAAACAAGACAAAAACAAAAAAAGGAAAGAGATAAACATTAAAATGGTCAAAAAGTAATAAGACATGTTCATCGTCACTGATTATCAGGAAAATGCAATTTAAACAATAATGATATTGCCTCAAATCAATGACAATGGTCTATGTCAAAAAGTCTGGAAACAGTACGTGCTGGTGGGAATGTGGTAAAAAAGAACTCATGTTCACTGCTAATGGAATTGCTCTTTGGAAAATGATTTGGAAATTTCTCAAAACATTATGAATAGAGCTTCTGCATGACTCTGCAAACCACTTCTGGATATCTAAAAAAACCAAAAAAACTCATCCCGGAAAAAAAAAAAGCAAAATATGCACAACTGTTACAATAACATTACAATAATCAAGATCTAGGAAAAAAACCAAGCATGTAACGACAGATGAGTGGATTGTGAAATATGTACTCAATGAACACTACTCAGTTATAAGAAAAAATAAAATAGAGTTGTATATAGTGCTTATAATACATGTTGCAAATATGGGTTTTGAAATATAATAGTGTAAATTTTTTACTATTGTAAAAAATGAAAATAAAAAAACTAGAGGAATGTTAGGTAGGGCATTTGATTTGCCTGTGGTCAACCTGGGTCCCTGAGCATTGCCAGGAGTAATTTTTGAGTGCAGAGCCAAAAGTAAGCCAGCTATGCCAGGTATGGCCCAAAAGTGAAAGAAGAAAGTAAAAAAAAAGACCATTAAAATATTAGATGTTTGAGAATTTTTTTGTTTTTTGGGGGGAGTTGTTTATTTTTGTTTTGTTTTTGTTTGTTTGTTTGTTTTGGTTTTTGGCTCACACCTGGCAGCATTCAGGGGAACTCCTGGCTCTAAGCTCAGAAATCGCTCCTGGCAGGCTCAGGGGACCATATGGGATACTGGGATTCAACCCACCGTCATTCTGCATGCCAGGCAAACACCTTACCTCCATGCTATCTCTCCAGCCCCTTTGAGGGAGTTTTGTTTTTTTTTTTACCACACCCAGCAGCACTCAGGGGTTATTCCTTGTTCTGTGCTTAGAAATTACTCCTGGCGGGGCCGGGTAGGTGGCGCTGGAGGTAAGGTGTCTGCCTTGCAAGCGCTAGCCAAGGAAGGACCGCAGTTCGATCCCCCGGCGTCCCATATGGTCCCCCCAAGCCAGGGGCGATTTCTGAGCACATAGCCAGGAGTAACCCCTGAGCGTCAAACGGGTGTGGCCCAAAAACCAAAAAAAAAAAAAAAAAAAAAAAAAAAAAGAAATTACTCCTGGCAAGACTGGGGACCAGATGGGGTTGGAATCTGGCTTGGTCCCAGGTAGGCCATGTGTAAGGCAAACTCTACCCTTGTGCTATCACTCGGGCCCCTAGATGTTAAATATTTTGTCATTAAATTGTTCTGAAAGATTTAAAACTGCTTTGAATCTGTTCAATCTAAATATTTTGTTATCATTTCTTGGGGATAGTTTTTGTGACTATATG
This sequence comes from Suncus etruscus, assembly GCF_024139225.1. Classification (NCBI taxonomy): domain Eukaryota; kingdom Metazoa; phylum Chordata; class Mammalia; order Eulipotyphla; family Soricidae; genus Suncus; species Suncus etruscus. Next base: position 103,927,287 of record NC_064854.1, on the reverse strand, counting down.
AGGATAACTTTATGACCATAATGAAAAGGGAGTTAGGCTAAAGTTTGGCAACTTTTAATATCTTACAGCTATTATACACTATTTTCAGACAGATAACTCTTTTATTCATACCTCAACTATAACATAAGAGTAAATGTTTATACCTCTCAATACCAGTAATCAATAATAATCCACTTTTGTTATATTTCCTAAGCAACTGTCACTTAACAATGATCCATTTAGAAAGTTCCAGTGGGTATGTAATGTAGCCTCAATCCTCTCACTGTTCATTTGAGAATTATATTCCAGTTCAATCAATGTTGAATATTTACTTTGTAATCAACTTTTTATTTTTGATTTTTGGGCCATACTCGGTGATGCTCAGGGGTTATTCCTGGCTATGCGCTCAGAAATTGCTCCTGGTTTGGGGGGCCATATGGGACACTGGGGGATCGAACCACAGTCTGTCCTAGGCTAGTGCAGGCAAGGCAGACACCTTACTGCTTGCGCCACCTCTCCAGCCCCTGTAATCAACATTTTTAGGGGAAAGGGAAACCATCTCCAACATCCAGAGACTTATACCATGGAAAGCATATTTAAATGGAATGTAAAATATTCAAAAGAAATTTTTTTTCTTAAAATATTGTGGTATGAAAATAGTAAGACAGACTCAAAGATACGATCAAAACTTAAAACTATTCTGGGGCCATAATGATAGTACAGCAGAATGGGTAGGGTGTTTGCCTTGCATACAGCTGACATGGATTCAATCCTGGCATCCCATATGGTTCCCTGAGCTTGGCCAGGAATGACCCCTGAGCACAGAGCTAGGCATAACCCCTAAGCCAAAGACCAAAATCAAAACCAAAACCAAAAACAAAACAACAAAATAAGACAAAACAAAATTAAAAACAGAAAAACAAAACTCAAACCATTCAATGATTTTTTTTTTTTTTGGGCCACACCCTGTGAGGCTCAGGGGTTACTCCTGGCTATACGCTCAGAAGTTGCTCCTGGCTTCTTGGGGGACCATATGGGACGCCGGGGGATCGAACCGCAGTCCGTCCTAGGTTAGCGCAGGCAAGGCAGGCACCTTACCTGCAGCGCCACCGCCCGGCCCTCAATGATTTTTTTTGCCAGAGAAAAATATTTTGATCATTCTGGTCACTTCTGGATATTAAGAAACCCCTGTTCAAAAAAATAAAAACGCTTTTATAACACTTTTATAATACTCTGCTAGATTAAGCCCACTTAAGCATTATTAAGAATTAAGTTAATAAAAAAGTCTATGACAGACTTTTCTTTAAAGAAAATTTCTTTATTTAAACACTATGGTTACAAACATGTTCGTAGTTGGGTTTCAGTTATAAAATGTATACCCCCCCTTCACCAGTGCAACTTTCCCACCAACAATGTCCCCATTTTCCTCCTCTCTCACCCCTTGCCTGTCTTTGAGACAGGCATTTTATTTTTCTCTCTATTATTGTTATGATAGTTGTTAGAGTGGCTATTTTTCTAACTGCACTAACCACTCATTGTGGGCTGGTCCTTCTGGCCTTCATCTCTATTGTCTTTGGGTGTTTTAAATCTCATAAATGAGTAAGACTATTCTATGTTTACCTCTCTCCCTCTAACTTATTTCACTCAGCATAATAGTATCTCTGTCCTTCTATATATAGGCAAATCTCATGACTTCATTATTTTCCAACAGTTGCGTTGTATTCCACTGTGTAGATGTACCATAGTTTCTTTAGCCACTCATCTGTTGTCAGGCATTTGGGTTGTTTCCAGTTTCTGACTATTGTTAATAGTGCTGCAATGAATATAGGTGTGCCGAGGACATTTTTATATTGAGTTTTTGTGTTCCTAGGGTATATCCTGGGAGTAATATTGTTGAATCATATGAGAGCTCAATTTCTAGTTTTTTGAAGGAATCTCCATATTGTTTTCCAGAAAGGCTAGACTGGACAGCATTCCCACCAGCAGTGAATGAGAGTTCCTTTTTCCCCACATTCCTGCCAGCACTGGTTATTCTTGGTTTTTTTGTTTTTGTTTTTGTTTTTTGGTTGTTTTTTTTTTTTATTTTTTTGGTTTTTGGATCACACCCGGCAGTGCTCAGGGGTTACTCCTGGCTCTATGCTCAGAAATCGCTCCTGGCAGGCTCAGGGGACCATATGGGATGCCGGGATTGGAAACACTGACCTTCTGCATGCAAGGCAATTGCCTTACCTCCATGCTATCTCTCCGGCCCCGATTGTTCTTGTTTTTGTGATGTGTGCCAGTGCCAGACCTTTCTTCAATGTACTTGAATGAGATTTACTGTCACTCTCTTCTTTATAACTATAATCTTTTTTGTTTTCTTTTATTTTTGGGTCATACCCAGCAGCACTTGGGTTTCTCCTGGCTCTGTGCTCAGAAGTCACTCCTGGCAGGATCAAGCATCCAAACGGGATGCCAGGATTCAAACTGGTGTTCGTCTTGTGTTGGCTGCATGCAAGGCAAATGCCTTACCGCTCTGCTATTGCTCCGGCTATAACTATGATCTTGGTAGAGTGGCCCCTAGCAAACTTTGGAAGGCTATGTATTTCATTAAAAGGATCAAAGCCTATTGATGCTTCCACTAACACTTTTGACTGAGAATTTAAAATTTATGTATTACTTTTACCTTCACCATTTATGACTTAGAAATTTGTGAAAACAATGAAGTTCACAAGGAAGACAGTTGTTATTTTGATCTGACTTACCAGTAAGCAAGGGATGGATGTTCCTGAAGAGTTTGGGTTGGAAAGGCTGGTAGTGTCTTTAAATCCTTTCTGGCATTTTCATCACTAAAAAAAAAGATGAATAGAGCAGTGTCAGTCACTGTCACCTAAAATATTATTCAAGTTAGTCCCAGATGAAATCTGAAAAGTAACAATAGCACATCAATTTCTATCAAAAGGCAGTTGACTAGAAAAAAACCCCTAGTATGATTACCTAGTATATATATTCTGAAGATTAAGACAAAAGTTTTTTCAATAATTTTAAACTGTCATAGTTCCATTTCTCTCACTCTTCTCCTAAACATTTTAGTATATATTTCCTGAATACATACTACATAATTATTATTGTAATGGGTATTTTCCATTTTTACACAGCATTTTTCAAATTACATTATACACTTTATGTATCTATAGAATACATAATTATATTAATGGCAACAAAATATTCATCATGTTAGAATACTAGTTACCATAAAATCATTCATGGAGTATCACCAGGGCTGGGGAGATAGCACACAGATTTGGCAGTTAAGTGTTTTGCATATGGCATATGCTGGAACTGATTGAATCCTGGCATCACATATTCATTACTCATACGCATTACACATAACTCTGGAGGTCCCTGGAGTACCATTATATTTGGCTCCAGTGGCCCCAGCACATTGGGATGGATTTGGTGTAAGATCCAAGCATCTCTGCATCCTAGGACTCTCTCCATAAAACGCTGACCTTGTTGGTCAAGGAGCAGCCCAAGTATTCTCTGAACACTGAACAACAATAACAACAACAAAGCAATAAAAAAAGCACACACAGGGTTAGAGAGACAGCACAGTGGTAGGGTGTTAGCCTTGCAAGCAGCCAATCCAAGTTGGACAGTGGTTTGAATCCCAGCATCCCATATGGTCCCCTTTGCCTGCCAGGAGCAATTTCTGAGCACAGAGCCGGGAGTAATCCCTGAGCATGACCGGGTGTGACCCCAAAAGCTACAACAAACAAAGCAAAACAAAAACAAACAAAAGAACCACACACTGTGTCATCTTTTTTTTTTTATAGTTGATGTTGCATTTTTTTTTATGGTTGATGTTGTAATAAGGTTTTTGAAGGTTACACTTCAGCTATATCTTTACTAGTCTCTAAAACAAAATAAAGGGGCCAGAGCCATAACACAATGGGTCGGGCATTTGCCTTGCATGTGACCTGACATCCCATATGGTCGCCCAAGCTCTCCAGGAGTGATTTCTGAGCACAAAACAAGAGTAACCCCTGAGGGGCTGGAAAGATAGCACAGTGGTAGGGCGTTTGCCTTGCACGCTGAAGGACAGTGCTTCCAATCCCGGCAGCCCATATGGTCCCCAGAGTCTGCCGGGGTTGAGGGGGGCAATTTCTGTGCATAGAGCCAGGAGTAGTCCTGAGCGCTGCTGGGTGTGACCCAAAAACCAAAACCAAACCAAACCAAACCAAAACAAAACAAAACAAAACAAAAAACAAACAAAAAAGTAACCCCTGAGGCCGATGGGTGTGGCCCCCAAACAAACAAAATAATAAAATAAAGCAAAATAAACCTAAAGAACTATCTATGTGAACTTACCTAAATATGACTTGAAAACTTGTTTTTAGCGAAATATAAGCTATCCCATAAATCATATTAAGTGAACTAAAATGTACTAAAATGAACTAAAATACAGTTGAGATAGCACAGAGGTTAGGCACTTGACTTGCAAGTGGCCATTTCATTTCAGCCCCCAGCACTACCTCTGGTTGATTTTCTGAGCACTAGCAGAATGACCTTTGAGCAGAGCCAAAAGTAGCCCCTGAGTTCTACTGGATGTGATCCCCAAATCTAGGGAAAAAAAAAAAACCAACAAAAAGTACCTTGTGTAAGGTCAGGTATTAACTAATTATAAAGTGACAAAATTCAAAAGAAAAGGGTCCAGTCCTTACAAATTTAATCAAAAGAAGAACAGATCATACAACTGGTCCTATCATACAACATAACTGGTCCTGTACTGACTGACTGAGAAAAATGAACTGTCCCAAGTATTAAGGCATTAGTCTCTGAAAAAATAGTCATTACTCTCTAGGATTCAGCAGAGCATAAGAAAAGTATATAAAAGGGGCTGCAGAGATAGCATGGAGGTAAGGCGTTTGCCTTTCATGCAAGAGGTCATCGGTTCGAATCCCAGCGTCCCATATGGTCCCCTGTGCCTGCCAGGAGCAATTTCTGAGCATGGAGCCAGGAGTAACCCCTGAGCACTGCCGGGAGTGACCCAAAAACCACAAAAAAAAAAAAAAATTAAAAAAAAAAAAAAAAAAAAAAAAGAAAAGTATATAAAAAAAACTATCAACATTCTGGTCAAACTGCTGTTCATCAAGCAGCATGTTAATAACTTACTTATTTTCCACTTCTTTCTATATTTACCGTTACTATTGTTTATGAGAACTTAATGAAAAACCATCATTCTGAAAGACACTTCGAAGGCATTACTTAATATGGGTCTCATCACAACTATTTTCATATGATAAAAGTGTGAGGTTTACAGAGGGTAAACCACTTGCTCAATGTTTCACAGCTATAATGAGAAGCCAGAGGCAAATCCAGTTCTCTCTGATAACAAAGACCAAAACTAGAATCTTCACTTTTGTTTGTTTGTTTGTTTTTTGGGCCACACCTGTTTGATGCTCAGCGGTTATTCCTGGCTAAGTGCTCAGAAATTGCCCCTGGCTTGGGGGGACTATATGGGACACCGGGGGATTGAACTGCAGTCTTTCCTTGGCTAGCGCTTGCAAGGCAGACACCTTACCTCTAGTGCCACCTCACCGGCCCCTAGGCTCTTCACTTTTATTACTTAGCCCAAATCAAACTCCCAGGACAGGGTCTTCCAAGAGAAAGAGCATAAATCACCTCATCTCTAACAGGTCCTAAACAATTCCTCTTTATCCTTACCTCTAGTTACACATGAAAATGCAGTTCTGTTTCAAAATAGCTTGACTAGTTTCAAAATCCATCAGTTTTATACTTGCAAGCTTGCATGAAGTTTCTTGGGGTTTATTCCAATAAAAATATTGAAAAACAACGGAAACTCCTCCATCTGAAGGACCAAATATTGACCCCAAGGTGAGTTTTCTTCTTAAGCATTGAACACTTCTCGGTCATTTATTAAAGAAGGAACTAGGGAATCAATCTCAATTTGCAGATCATTTGACATAATTGCCCTATGCTCTATCAAAATTTGCTCACTGTCACTTGATACAATTTGCTGTTAAATGGCTCTTCTTTAGTATCTATATTAAAAACATTAATTTTCTGGATTTATTTTATCACTTAAGGTTGCCATGTATACAGGACAACCATGAATACACTAAGCATAAACTTCTAATAAGATTAGGTAGCTAAGGGGCCAGAGAGATATAATACAGAGGTTTAAATGGTTTGCCTTGCATGCAGTTAACCCTAATTTAATTCCCAGCACAGCATCTGGTTTCCTGAGCACTAAGAGGAGACAGGACTAATCCCTGAACACCACTCACTGGGTGTGATCCAGTAATCCCCCCCCAAAAAAGAAAAAAAAAAAGAAAGACTAAAGACTATAGTTGAGTGTCTCCTGACTTGAGATTATACTTGCACACGTCAACTTTACATTTCAAAACCAGGCTTGTGATCATGAAAGATCTGGTTTTACAAATTGCTAATAATTAAATAAAGTCAGTTGACTCCTATTCTTACACAAGGATGAATCTCTCTATTCATTTGAAATCTGAGCAGCGTGGCTCAAGCACATTGACAAATCTTGGCGAACTGGTTTGAGCTTCCTGAAAATCAAAATATACTATAATCCAATTTATTCATATGAAAGGTCACCTGTCAACTCTCAGTAATGATATTTATTTTTCATAAGTATTTCTTTCATGCTTCATTCTTCAAATCCTATTTCCGTTTTTAAAGAAGTTGGCCTGTGTCTTTTTTTTTTTTTATAAGGGAAAGTTCACGTATATGTTCTAAAATGATACTTCCTGTCATTAATCCTCCACACTTGTGTTGCTATCTTCTTGGTTCCATGTGAACAGATACTATTTTTTTCTTTCTTTTATTCTTGTTTTTAATTTTTTTTTCTTTTTGGTGGGGTATATCAGCATTGTTAAGAAATTACTTCTAACTCTGTTCTCATGAATCACTTCTAGTGATACTTGGGTGACTTTATGGGATGCTGGGGATCAAACCCTGTTTGGTCACATGCAAGGCAAGTTTCCTACCAACTGCACTATCACTCCAGCCCATACATGCTATTTTTAAAATTATAATTACTATTAAAACAGTGAAGAATTTACTATGCCAGAAGTTGCTGTTTATCATACATTTATTTATTTACTTGGCCTATTTGTATTAAGAGTATGTTGCATATTTGGCAAGTGGAACCGTCATATGATAAAACTGCTGCTGCTTTTTTCTGCATGCCCAACATTACATAGGGGCTACACTAATTTTTCTGCTTAGGAGTCACTCTTGGCAGTGTTCTGGAGACCACATGGTATCAGAGATTGAACCTGGGGCTTTCCCATGCAGAGCATGCCCTCCAGCTCTTTGAGCTATCTCTCTGGCTACTGAAACTGGGTTTTTTTTTTTTTCTTTTGGTTTGGGGAACCACACCCTGCAATGCTTAAGACTTATTCCAGGCTCTGTGCTCAGGGATCACTTCTGGTGAGTTTGAGGACATTATATGGGGCTCAAAGGGACCACATGTGGTATCAGGCATCAAACCCAGGTCAGCATTGTACAAAGCAAGTGGCCTAATATTAATGCTATCTCTCTGGGAAAGAGTAAGAATTTCAGGGAATGGAGAGCACATAAAACTTAGTGCAGTAGAGTTCTGGCTGTGGTTGCATGATTATTATTTTCTTATCTCTTCTTTAAACCATATATATTTGCTTTCAACAGTCTTTGATGTGATATAGTCACATTAAAATCAAAATCAGGGCCAGAGTAATAGCACTGCAGGTATGTACTTGCCTTGCACGCCACCGATCCAGGTTCAATCCCTGGCATTCCATATGGTCTTCTGAGCCATATGGTCTCTAGATCACCACCAGGAGTAATATTTTTTTGTTTGTTTGTTTTTAGGCCACACTCAGTTATTCCTGGCTCTGAGCTCAGAAATTGCTCCTGGCTTGGGGGACCATATGGGATGCCTGGGATCAAAGCACGGTTCGTCCTGTGTCAGCCACATGAAAGGCAAATACCCTACTGCTGCGCCACTGCATACCATCTCTCCGGCTCCAGGAGTAACTCTTTTTTTTAATTAATATTTTTATTTAAACACCTTGATTACAAATATGATATAGCGTTTCAGTCGTGTAAAGAACACCTCCCTTCACCAGTGCAACATTCCCACCACCAATGTCCCAAATCTCCCTCCTCCCCACCTCTACCCCCACCTGTACTCTAGACAAGCTTTCTACTCCCTCATTCATTCGCATTGTTATGATAGTTCTCAGTGTAGTTATTTCTCTAACTGCACTCATCACTCTTTGTGGTGAGCTTCATGTCGTGAGCTGGTCTAGGAATAACCCCTGAGACAGAAATAAACAAAAAAACAAAACTAAAATTAATATGAGCAGGTGCTGAAGAATAAGCCTACTGGCATTTACAAAGAACTGCAATGCTAGTGAAAGGTTAGTTTTGAATTTACTATGTCCACCCCCTACCCCATGAAAACATTGGGGATTACAATCACTGGCACAATGTTTTCAAATAAAGCTTCATCATGTTTAGAATTAGGACCAATACCAGGATTTCATGCTTGAGAGGAGCTGAGTACACATTCATTCATTTATGAATGACACCAATATTAATGTTTTAGGAATACTATGCTACTACAACACACCCACCACCAGACTATCTCCTATACCAGTGGTCGGCAATCTTTTTTTCAACTGAGCCAAATCTCGCCAAAACCACGATTGAAATTTATTTTGAGAGCCACACAGGGCACGCACTGACAGAGACTAGGAGCAGAGTCCTGACTCCTGGAGCGGCCTCCCGGCACACAGAAGAGCCAAATTAAAAGTGTAAAGAGCCACATGTGGCTCGGAAGCCGCAGGTTGCCGATCACTGCCCTATACCGTTGTCTGTAGGTTCACTCTCATTCTCTCTTTCACCCCCCCCCCCCCCAAACAAGCACACACACACTTGGCAGATTTAGGTCTAAAGACTGAATTCTGGATGCCTTCTTGTTCACTCTTGGAATAAGCCGATCCAGAAATTTACCCGGAGGGCCCGGAGAGATAGCACAACGGTGCTTGCCTTGCAAGCAGCCGATCCAAGACCAAAGGTGGTTGGTTTGAATCCCGGTGTCCCATATGGTCCCCCGTGCCTGCCAGGAGCTATTTCTGAGCAGACAGCCAGGAGTAACCCCTGAGCACTGCCGGGTGTGGCCCAAAAACCAAAAACCAAAAAAAAAAAAAAAAAAAAAAAAGAAATTTACCCGGAAGCCTGAAGCCAATGAATCTACTGAGCTGGCAGACAGCCAGGTCAGACTTCAACATAGGCAGGCAATTTGGTTTATGATTCAAGATAGATCTGAAAGGGACAGATCAAAAGTACAGTGGATAGGCTTTTGCCTTGCATGTGAACTGTCCTGGGCTTGAACCCCAGCATTGCATATGGCAACCTGAACACTGTTAAGAATGATTCCTGAGTCCAAAGCCAAGGTAAGCCCTGAGCACAGCCTGATGTGGCCCCAAAACAAACAACCAAGGGGAAAAAAAAGAAGATAAATCTGAGACAAGAGAGGGCCTAAATGCAGCTAAGGGGGATGACGTGCAGGGAGAGGGAGTAAATGGGTAATGAGCAGGCCCGAGATGTCTCTGCCTTTCACCAGCCAGAAATGTATTCTCCTTACCCAAACATTCTTGACCTTAATGGCCATCTAAGTGTTATTTTAAAGGTGTACTTGACTGGAGTTGTCAAGGGGAGTCCAGGTCCTCACCAGAGAGAATGCCCATAAATCTCTGACTTGTTACATTTCTTTTTTTTTTTTTTTTTTTGGTTTTTGGGTCACACCCGGCACCGCTCAGGGGTTACTCCTGGCTCTACACTCAGAAATCGCTCCTGGCAGGCTCAGGGGACCATATGGGACGCCGGGATTCGAACCGATGACCTTCTGCATGAAAGGCAAACTCCTTACCCTCCATGCTATCTCTCCGGCCCGACTTGTTACATTTCTAACCAAACTAGAGCTGCTGGAGGTGCTCCCGCTGTTTTATTAATCATTCCAAGCAGAAATTCAGAAGCCACAATATGATATACATATACATATACATATATACATATACATACACACATACACACACACACACACACACACACACTTGTGGTTCATCTGGTCATCTTGATCTAGGCTGATTCTTTAAGGATTTCAGACTCCTATTTTGAGAGTTTTTAGAAAAGAAGTAGCCAGGTGACTCGCCATTTAGCTTCTCTGATAATTTTTCAGGCAATGATTTCTGTTAGTGTTCTCAAGGCCCCTTTCATGACTATTGTTTTTCTTTCCTGACCTCAAAAGCCAGGAAGGAATGTGACAACCTCGCTTGTTTTTCTTTTTTTTGAAAAAGCCACATGTTGGCAAAAGCCAAGTCCCTCTTTGTATGTACTGAGGCACTTGTGCGGAACAGCCACCCCCAGCAAATGTGGGCACCTGTTTTTGGAGAATTGCAAACTTCTCTGCAGGGATAATCAGCCATCTGCCACAGGCAAGCTACTCTATAAGGAGTATAGACAATCAGTGAATGGTGGATGTTAGCATTTTTCAGAGCAAACGAATCAGAGTTCCTTTGAAGCTTGCTATTAGTTGTGTTTGCGAAGAGGCTATCATGAGCTTTGAGGACAGTGAAAAAAAAAAAAAAAACAACAACAACCAAAAAACCCTCAAACCTCTTATTTATCTTTTCTTTTCGATGCTAAAGTTCTTCCTTGCCCAGAACCCAAAGCCCAGATAGATGCCTTAAAAATAATCAGATTTAATCTGACTAAAATCAAAGAGCTACAAAACCATACTAAATAAAAATCAACTTATTTAAATAATGAGGGGGTTGATAGAGTGATAGAGCAATGGGTAGGGCGTTTGCCTTGCATGTGGCCAAGTCAGGTTAGATCCCTAGTATTCACATGGTCCCTTAAGCCTGCCAGTGATTTTGGAGTGCAGGGGTTACTCAGGAGTAACCCCTGAGTACCACCAGTATAGCCCCAAAACAAACAAACAAACAATCAAAAAAGAGGGAATGTAGTAGAATAGTGAATAAGATGCTGCTTTGTAAGTAGCAAACCTACGTTTTTCCCTGATACCACATATGGTCCCCCAAGCCCCGCCAGGAGTAATTCCTGAACAAAGCCAGGAGTAAATCTGAGCAGCATTGGGTATGGCCCCAAACCAAAACTTTAAAAAAAAAAATTAAAAATAATGTGGGGCCTGCCTTGCATGTGGCCAACTGGGATTCTATCCTTGACCTCTTTGGTTCCCTGAGCCCAGTCAGAAATGATCCCTGAGCACAGAACAAAAAGAAAGTCCTAAACTCTGCTGGGTGTAGTCCAAAAACAAAAAGATGGGAGTGGAGAGGGTACAGGAGAGAGTACAGAAGCTAAAGCACTTGCTAAGCTGACCCATGACCAATCCCTAGCACGTTATATTAGTCTTACGAGTCCTGCTAAGAGTGATTTCTAAACAGAAAGCCAGGAGTAAGTTCCAAGCCCCATCTAGTGTGGTTCAAAAAAGAAAACAGAACAATAAAAAGTCACTTGGGTCTTAAGTTCTATTTTTCTCTGCACATTAACTCTTAAAAGTTTTATTTTAGAGCTGAAGAGATAGCACAGCGATAAGGCATTTGCCATGCAAACAACTGATCCAGGACAAGGATGGTTCAAATCCTGGTATCCCATATGGACCGCCGTGCCTGCCAGGAGTGATTTCTAAGGAGTGCTCAGGAGTAATCCCTGAGCACCGCCAGGTGTGACCCAAAAATCAAAAATGAATATGTGAGTGTAAGAAAATTACAGCAAACACTTCTTTGAACGCTCAAAGTAAATTCTACCAATAGCCTAAATATCTGAAATCAATCTGAAGATTGTGAAAAGAGGGCTCTAAAAACTTGGCCAAATTGTCTCAAAAGAGAGCTCTGATATTGTTTTTCATAACTTAAGATTCAGTATCATTGAGTATGGCATTAACTAGAAATATTTGCCAGCCTTCTGGCATTGCCTGGTACAGACCTTTTGATAAGCTACTTTTTACTATGCTGGCTAGAAACCAATGTGATCATCAGAAGAATGGGCCATGGTAATAATCATAACATATGTTTACTTAATGACTACAGTGTACAGTGTAACAGGTACCAATTTAACAAAGCATTTGTACTGGATTCACTGTATAAGTGGACAACCTGCATTAATTTGTCATTATTGGGGCCAGAGCCAAGAACATGGGGTAGGGTGTTTGTTTTGCAATAGGCCAACCCAGGTTCGATCCCTGGGCTCCTATGTGGTCCCACTAGCCTGCCAGAAGTGATTTCTGGGCACAGAGCCAGGAGTAACCACTGAGCCCCATTTAGTGTGGCCCCAAAACCAAACACACACACACACACACACACACACACACACACACACACACACACACACACACACACACACACACACACACACACAAAGTGTCATTATTAATTTTGGTTACATTAATTTCCTCCACTTATATACTGATAGCTTGGTGATTGATGATTAGAAGTTTAAGGTATATTTTCAGTTTTTTTAGAGTAGTTTTCCATTGGCCCAATTGTCTCCAAGTCACTTATTTGTAATAAAAACATTTCAGTTAGTTGAAAACCTGACCTTAAATGATGAATTCAGTTTATTATTTCCTACTCTTTTTTTTTTTTTTTTTGGTTTTTGGGTCACACCCGGCGATGCTCAGGGGTTACTCCTGGCTATCTGCTCAAAAATAGCTCCTGGCAGGCACGGGGAACCATATGGGACACCGGGATTCGAACCAACCAGCTTTGGTCCTGGATCGGCTGCTTGCAAGGCAAACGCCGCTGTGCTATCTCTCCGGGCCCTATTTCTTAGTCTTAATAACTTCTCTGTAGGGCTGAAGAGATGATACTACAGTGGTTGAACATTAGCCTTGCTTGTGGCTGACCCAAGGTTAGTCCCCAACACCATATATGGTCCCCATAAGCCTTGACAGTGATTTTTTAGAACAAAGCCAAGAAAAATCCCTAAACACAGCTGGGTATGCCCCTAAGCCAATAATAATATACAAATACTCTGGTCTTTCTTCACTTACAGATTCAGAAACTGAAGAGGGAGATGGTATCCTTAAACAAAAGGTTACAACTAATGAATAAAGGTGTCATAAAATATAAGAAGATTTAATAGGTAGTTAACAATCATTTTTGTTTGTTTTATTTGGGGCCACAATGTGTTGCTCAGCATAGAGTCTAAGTAAGCATAATTAGCTGGTTTCTCAAAAGAAGCACTTTTTTGGCCAGGAATGTGATTCAGGCGTAAAATGAGACCTGGGTCCACACCCCACCACCACACAATGCTTCCAGCAATTCCAACAGGCTAGGCAGAAGGAGGAGAGCCCACAAAAACCTCTCCTACAGGAGGAATAAGGTCTAAGTATCATCATTTCCTTTTGTTTTTTTGTTTTTTGGTTTTTCGGGCCACACCCGTTTGATGCTCAGGGGTTACTCCTGGCTAAGAGCTCAGAAATTGCCTCTGGCTTGGGGGGACCATATGGGATGCCGAGGATCGAACCCCATTTCGATCTTTCCTTGGCTAGCACTTGCAAGGCAGACACCTTACCTCTAGTGCCACCTTGCTGGCCCCATCATTTCCTTTTCATAGAGATGAAAACTGATGTTTTAAGAACGACTAAAACATGCAATTATTAAAACTTAAATTTTAAGCCAGAAAGGAGTAGGCATGCTTCGAAAAAATGTTTTGATAGCTTTATCTCACTTTCCTAGGACTCATGACCATGGGAAACATTGGGAAGCAGTAGGTGATCTGGAAAGGGAAGTTTCCTGTCAGATTCACTGGTGACAGCCAAATCCCTAATTATAAAGTGGCCAATGCTTAATCCACAACTTAATTAAAATGTTTATTTCTGGGCTGGAGAGATAGCATGGAGGTAAGGCGTTTGCCTTTTATGCAGAAGGTCATCGGTTCGAATTCCGGCGTCCCATATGGTCCCTCGTGCCTGCCAGGAGCAATTTCTGAGCATGGAGCCAGGAATAACCCCTGAGCACTGCTGGGTGTGACCCAAAAACCACCACCAAAAAAAAAATGTTTATTTCTTGGGTGAGGACAGGCAGCTTTTTAAAATTAATTTCTGAATGTAGAGCCTGGAGAACCCCCTGAGTGCCTCCAGGTGTGCCCCCCCCAAAGAAACAAATTCAGTTATCAACTTTTTTTTTACACAGAAACAGATCCTAAAATTCACAGCAGGTTTTTAAAAAAGTTCACCAAGGATGTAGCTTTGTGGTAAAGCGCATGCCCAACAAACATGAATCAGACCAGAGAGATAGTACAGTGGGTTGTGGGCTAGTTTTTCACCACTTACCTAAACTCTGCCAGGAATGATTCCTGGGTGCAGAGGCAGGAGTAAGCCCTAAGCACTTTCAGGTGTGACTCAAACACCAAAAACAAACAAACAAACAAACAAATAAAATATAGCAAAGAATTCAAATTACAGCACCACCCCCACAAAGACTGTTATAACATAAGGATTCTTGATGCTCTATTATTTATATTGGCTCAAAAATACCTATAAAGATGTCTATCCTGGGCAAGTTATAGCTATCACTAGACATTAAAGTCATTGATGAGATGAAGAAAGTGCACGTGTCATTACTTTCTTTCATAGCAAACTGGTGACTCTTGCACATGAGAGGCCTGTTCAGGAAAATCTGCAGGTGCTCAAGGCCAGAGCAGTGACTAAAGGAGAAGGCTTCCCATCTGCTCACTCACTCTACACATCGGTTCAAGTCAACTCAACGCCAAATTCCATTGCTGGTTACAGCAGACAATTAACTTAGAGAAAATAATGCTCATAGACGAAGATAAATTCATTATTGATAAAATAAGTTTCTCTCTCTCTCTTTCCACTACTCCAGTCCCAACCCCGTCAGCAAGTAATAGTCAACTTATTTCATCTGATCTAACTCCTGAGTTCACAGACAGGGACAACCAAGGCCCACCAAGTTAGAAGACTTACCAAAAGTCTCTGGAGGATGCAGCACTATGTCCAGAGAACTAGAGGCTAGGGTGTCTGGAAGTAGGGGGTTGGGTGGAGAAAGTAAAGGGATAGTAAGAGTGGAGAAAGGGAGGAGGAGGAAGAAGGACTGGAAAAACCAGGCTGGCTGGGCCAGAACCAGCCCTGACACTACCCCATCCTCCAGGTCACAGGTCTTTCCATTTTTGGAATGTCTTCCCCACCCTACTCACACATTTCCCAGTTACACCTCCAGCCAAATCTCCCTACAAATCTCTTCACAATGGTGTGGAAAGAGAGCTAGAGCACTAAAAGGATCATAAAGGTCACAATCTGCAGATGAAGCTAGGGATGGTTCTCCTTCACTGCTTTGGGGAAACAAGGAGGAGTCAACACTCCCCTTTATCCACCAGAAAAGAAGTGCCATACCAGGGTTCTGGTGTGAGTTTCTAGACTGGCTGGTCCCCAGCACAGTAAAGGGAGAAATTGTGGTTTTACAGGAGCCAGTCCTAACAGCCAAGAAGGCCTTATTACAGAGAAACTCATTTACTTCTTACAGCCACAGCCACCCAAGCTTCAGGGACTATTTCTAATTTATGGAAGGAAAGTTCTAAGGAAGTAATGAGTTTTGTGGTGTTGTTGCCCTCCAGGATTTGGATGTAGGATAGTGCAGTTTCCGTGTGCCCAGAAAGCAATCAAGGGACTAGCCAACCAGCCTGAAATCTCTGATTAAATATAAAAAGTTTAGGGCTGGAGAGATAGGTCCAATGCCAGCTTTGCCATGCTTGCTCAACCTAGGTTTGGCACCACTTGTAGTATTCCAAACCCCATCAGTGGTGATCCCTGAATCAGAGCCAAGAGACACTCTTAACACTCCTTTGTGACCCTCAAACCAAAATAATAATAACAATAAGGTTTGGCATTAAAACTGGATTCCGTCCCAGGACTCTGTGTTCTTGGGGGTTTGTGATCTTAAATGAACCTCAATAATGTCATTATTAACACAGGGAGAGTAAGGAGAGTATAAGGAAAAGGGAACTTGGGACAGTAGTAGAGGGTTACTGATACTCTGCTGGTGGGGGTGGTGTAGACACCGATAAAATTGCAAGTATAAAGAAATATTATAGAAACTGTTATAAAATATGTTGCCACAATAAAAAATAGGGCTACACGGAGAGATAGCACAGTGGCGTTTGCCTTGCAAGCAGCCGATCCAGGACCAAAGGTGATTGGTTCGAATCCCGGTGTCCCATATGGTCCCCTGTGCCTGCCAGGAGCTATTTCTGAGCAGACAGCCAGGAGTAACCCCTGAGCATCGCTGGGTGTGGCCAAAAAAAAAAAAAATAGGTCTAGTGAGCTATTGTAAGTGTCTTTGGAAGAAAGGAATTGCAGATGAAGCTAGGGGTGACTCTCCTTCATTGCTCTGGGGAAACAAGGAGGAGTCAACACCACTTTATCCACCAGAAAAGAAGTGCCACACCAGGGTTCGGGTATGTGCAAGTATTTCTAGACATTGAACAAAGATAGACTCCTTGAGTTGCATATGGAACCCAAGATTTTACCAAATAACTGCCACTACTCTTAGCCAAGAGTAGGGTTGGATCATTACCCTGAGAATTCCTAATAACTAGTTTAGGCAAAAGTTGCCAGACTCCACTTTCAGAAAGGGAGGAAGGTCATATTCCCCTTTCTGCATGAACTACATCAGCTCAACACCATATCCTCCATCCTCCTATGAAATGGTCCAGCTCTGAATGGTCGAGTGACTGAAATCAAATAATATAGACAGCTAAATCCTCTCAGGATTTAGAGTTTAGACTACAGGGTTGAAAACTCTAAGTCTTTTCTTTTGGAGGAAGATTGGGCACAGCCCCTCCACATTTACACTTACCTTGTCACCAGAAAACCTATTGCTGCCCTCTTCCCATCAGAAAAACAACCTGGCTCCTCCACCAAGCTCCAAAAAGAAAAATAATGGCCACCATTGCTTCCCAGGTAGCCTGGTCCAAGCTGATATCTCTGACATTCTCAGAAGGGATAGGGAGGGGGCATAGATTCTCCTTTCTACATGAACTACAGCAGCCCAACTCCAACTTCCAACAAAATTTGTTTCTGATCTATAAGTCCTGAACTACATGGACACCTCAATATTTTCTAGTACAGTCAGCGCAGTAGAATCACAGGAAATTTGATAGGAAAGTTACATAATAATCTAGCAACATCAGTGAGCCTTAACAGTAAAACAAAAGGCTCAAATAGCACCAATAGCCCAGTAAATCCTTAGCCACTGACTTTAGTAACACCACGAAGAGATAGAACATCATTTCAAATCAACTGTGTTGACCTAAGTTTTGATAATTTCATTTGCCTTTATGCTATACCAAGCAATATAAAGTAAATTTGTTTGTGCCTGCAAGGAGGCAGGCTATGATGGTGGGTAGGAAACTGGAGACAGGAAAGTCACAATGGTTGTGAAGTTGTTTACACATATAATGCCTCAAACGACTGTATTATAAATGACTTGGTAATTGATGGTGTTGTAATTAAAATCAGAAAAAATCGCCACTGGATTCAATATTTAGACTTCAATAATTACTTGTGTTTATCTGAAATTTAAATGTAAATGGGTAGCTGATATTTTTATTTGTTAAACTTGGTAACTCTCAGGGGCCGGCGCGGTGGCGCTAGAGGCAAGGTGTCTGTCTGCCTTGCTAGTGCTATCTAAGAATGGACTGCGGTTCAATCCCTGGCGTCCCATATGATTCCCCAAGCCAGGAACGACTTCTGAGCGCATAGCCAGGAGTAACCCCTGAGCGTCACCGGGTGTGGCCCAAAAACAAAAACAAAAACAAAAACAAAACAAAAAAAAACACAAAAAAACAAACCAAACCAAAACAAAACAAAACAAAAAACTTGGTAACTCTATGGGCCTATAAGTAAAGTCTGTATAAGTAAATCACATAGGAAAAGAACTTACAAACCAAAGTGCCCGAATCTCAAATCACCAGAACTTTGAGGCCTGGTTGCAGTAACTGTGGAAGTTCATGTTCTTCCACCATCAAGAACAATTTATAAAGGCTGTTTCATAAAAAAAAATTCCCTTCTCTCCTCACTTGGAAACAAAGGTACAGGAAAATAGCCTTTCTTCTAGAAAGTACTAAGTCCTCTCACCTCTGCCATTACATTCTCTGAACAGAAGACACACTACCCAATTCATCTGTTTGCATGATGAGAACAATGGTCAGTTTTTTTTGTACGTCTAAAGAATGTCATTATAATGAAAATGTGCTGAGAGATGAGGGATTTTTCTAAGCATTAGCCAGCTTGTCTACTCTGAATTACTTTCAACTCTTCAAAAAGAAAGATTGAATCATAACAATGATTCAGTCTGTGAATCAGATTAATATGGAAACACCTGCATATTAAAATAAAATATAAATGTATAGGGACAGAAAGCAGCATCAAGGTGGCAGGAGCCCAGAGACATGGAATGAGAAGTAGGGAGTGATTTAGAGGACAGATATTCAGCTGTGTTAAAATTAAGATTCCTTGGACCAGAATGATAGTAAGATGGAACTATTTATTTAAAGTGTAGGATGCTTGCCTTGCATGCAGCTGACTGAGGCTGAAACTCTAGCATTCCCTGAGCACTCTCAGAAATAATTCCTGAGTGCAGTGCCAGAATTGATTCCTGAGCATTACTAAGCATGACCCCAAATTAAAAAAAAAAAATAATGGCTGCAGCAATAGCACAGTGGGTAAGGAATTTGTCTTGCACACACTGACCTGGGTTTAATCTCTGGCATCCCATGTGGTCCCCTCCAGCCAGCCAGGAGTAATTTCTGAGCACAGAGTTATGAGTAAACCCTGAGCTCCACTGGGTCTGGCCCACAAAACAAAATAATAAACAAACAAACAAGATTAAGATTTCTGGAAGCTTGATGGCACAGTACTAAATATCATTGATTCATGAACTTCAAAATGGCTTAGATTGCCAAGGGTGTAGTTCAGTGGCAGAGTACAGTGATAGAGTACTTGCCTTGTGTGTATGTGGTGCTGGGTTTCTCTACCCCCAGCACCTGGAAAAAAAGAAAGATTTGAAGATGACCTGGTAGACAAAGTGTATGTGCTTTACCTTTAGGAAGCATGGGTTTGATCCCTGGCACCACATGGTCACCTGAATGCCTCCAGGAGTAAATATGAACTATTGCCAGGAATAGTTTCAGTGCCCTGCTGAGGGTGACCCCCAAATCATGAATAAATATAGAAAGTTAAGATGGTAAGTTTTATAGTATGTATATTTTATAGAAAGGGAAAACATGCACTTTTGACCACTTCTATTAGTGCTCAGTACTTACTACTGTCTCTGTTCTCAGGGGTGTTAGGGGACCTGCTAGTATTAGGGGACCATTTGGGGCACAGGGTCAGTTATAAGCAAGTCAAGCATCTTAACTTCTATAGTCTCTCTCTGGCTCTATCTTGTTACAATTTTAAAAATTAGGTGATCTCATATAATTTAGAAGAGAAAGAAAAACAATGAACACAGTATTTTCCTACCAAGGAATGTGAAGCCAAGAAATATAGTCCTCTCCTGGGATGTTTCCAATTAGACAAGTAAAGATTATTAATGGTCAACTTGAAGTTTCAGAGCTTTATCTCTTCTTCCTGCCAATGTGCTATACTAGGTTGTGCCTTTCTCTCATCACACAAAAACTGAATTAACCACATTAGTCGTGTGACTAGATGACAAGACTCAGTTCATACAATGCTGTATCCCTCTGTACCAAACCAAAAAGCACTTAAATGCATGTTAGCATGAAATATAGAAGTCAGGTCCTACAATGTAATCCCTCAGCACTGGCTCTCTATATGACTGAATCCCCAACATGTAAATGCTTTAGGTGCCTGTCTTTTTTTTTTTAAACAATATCTTTATTTAAGCACCATGATTATAAACATGTTTATAGATGGGTTTCAGTCATAAAAAAGAACACTTCTCTTTACCAGTGCAACAATCCGACCACCCATGCCCTCCATCTCCTTCCTCCCCCACACCCTGCCTGTATTTGAGATAGGCATTCTACTTCTCTCACTCACTACCATTGTCATGATAGCTGTTCCTGCAGTTATTTCTCTAACTGCATTCACCACTTTTTGTGGTAAGCTTCATATCGAGGGGTGGTCCTTCCAGTCCTCATCTCAATTTTCTCTGGAGTATAATAATTTACAATATTGTCTTTTATTTTTCTTAAAACCCATAGATGAGTGAGACTACTATTGTAAGTGGCCAACTAGCCTGTTTGATTGTAGTATCCAAGTAGCAATATTAATTTTGGGACTGATCCTCACTCTGGAGATACCAACAGTTTAAAGCTATATTATTAAAGTGAAACTTGCAAGGTTTTTATTGTTGTTTACTTATCAGATATTTAAATTGTGGTTTGTAGTACTTTTGAAATGGAAAATACTTTAGCTGAGAAATGCAGGAAAATGCAAAAACCTTGACTTTTTAGCATATCTTTAATTGATGCATAGACCTTAGTTTTCCTTGAAGTGGAGATCAAACTCTTTTCCTAATAGGGTTGTTTTGAATAAGATCACAGTGAGCTTTGTAACTGACTAAGAACTATCAAAACAAATAACACTTCTTTGATTCAAATACATAGAAGACCTCTATTTTCCAAAAAGTCAAGAGTAAAATAATTTGTTTTGGAAGACTTATATACTAGGCACTGAACTAAATATGGGTTACTTTATATAATCTGCACAATATTTTTCACAGCTAACATATTCATCCCCATTTTATAAATATATACACAAGACTAGGACTTAAAAGGTAATGGGACTTGCTTTGGGAAGGCAACAACATGCCTTGGGGTTAGATTAGAAAAGGAGGGGCCAGAAAGATGGGTAGGGTGCTTGCCTTGCTCAAGGCCAACCCAGGTTGAATCTTCAGCACCATTCATATATGGGACCTTAAGCATTGCCAGATATGATCCCTGAGCACAGAACCAAAAGTAAGTCCTGAGCACCATCAGGTGTGACCCCTCTTCAAAAAAGATAGCAAAGGAGCCTAGTATGAATCCAAGATCAGACTTAGTGCTGAAGCCATTACAATGGTTCATCAAACAACATGTGCAGAATCTGGCATGTGAGGCCAGGAATTCTTCAAAGCCTCACTGCATGTGACTATCCGTCAGAAGGTATCTTTCAGTATCCTTGGATCCACTTTTGAGGAAATACCAAATAGAGTAGAGTGTTAAATAAAAAATGAGAATTCAGGACCAGAATGATAGTACAGTGGGTAGAGTGTTTGCCTGGCATGAGGCTGACATGGGATCACTCTCCGGCATTCCATAGGGTTTCCTGAGCCACCAAGAGTGAGCTCTGAGCTCTGCTGGATGTGAGCCAGAGGGAGTCCTAAGTTCTCCTGGGTGTATTTCATAAAACAAACTAAAGCAATAACCTTCAAAATTCAAACAACAAAATATACCCCAAAGAACAAAAGGTGAGGTTTCAAATTCAAGTTTCCCCTTTTCATGCCACAGATGTGGAACCTAGGCCATAAGACCTCAAGTACAAATATATGAGTACCTGGCCCCTAGTGCATAATGATAAATGGAAAACATGAGTTCTGTCATTAGAGATAGCCTGGGTTGAACTCCAGCTCGACATCTTTTGTGACCTGTGCAAGTTATTCAATCTTTTTGGTATTCAGGTTCCTCACTTGTAAAATGAGGATAATGATACTACATGGCTCATAGAGCTAGTTGCTACATGGGTTAAGGAACTGAATGTTTAGGAAGCATTTAGAATTGAGAACTTTGGGTGCTGATGCCAAGCATTTTCCTATACAGTTCTTACGAATTTTCTCTCTCAACTTTTGCCACAGTTCTGAGGTGAAGGTTATGTCCCATTAGTCTGCAGCCTGGGAGATCATGCATATTAGAATTAAAAAGGGTTAAGAAGGGGTCCTTCTTTCTCTCTCTCCTTTCCTCCTTCCCTACCTCATTTTTTCCCTTCCTTTATCCTGGGGGGGGGGAATAAAAAGAAGGGGTCTGAAGAGATAGCACAGTGGTAAGGCGTTTGCCTTGCCCATGGCCAGTCCTGGATGGATATGGTTCAATTCCCAGCATCCCATATAGTCCTCCGAGCCTGCCAAGGGCAATTTCTGAGCACAGAGCCAGGAGTGACTCAAAAAGCAAAACAAAATAAAACAAACAAACAAACAAAAAAGGGTTAAGAAGTCTCACAGTGATTCTGCTAAAAAGAGTGGTTTGTAGACTTCTCTGAGCAATTCCATCTTTTCCAATGGAGGAAGATGCTAATCTATTTAATATCTACATGAGGACCCCTTCTTTTGATAGCCATTTACTTAACATCCAGGTAACTTGAATGCCTCTGTGCCTTCCACAGCTATGATCAGCTACATGCTTTTTAAGGATCCATGAAAAGTGAAAATAGGCAGATATATGGGTCATATGTGAGATTCTGAGTTCATTATGAATCTAAAAATATTCAAATCAGGGACTAGAACCTCAACACAGAGGGTAGAGCATTTATCTTGTACATGACTGAACTGGGTTTGAAGCCCAGCACACATATGGTTCCCCAAGCTTGACAGGAAGAATTTCTGGCACTTCCAGATGTGTCAATTCTGGATGTGCCAGAAGTTAGCCCTATGCACATCCAGGTGTGGTCCCAAAGCAAAAACAAAAACCAACCAAACAAAAAATAACCCAAACCAAACAAACTAAATCACTAAGACTTTAAGTTGGCGATAGAAGAAAATCAAAGCAAGCCTGGTGGGGCCTCCTGAGCAGGGGGACAGGAGACCAAGGAACTGCTCAGGTCATACACCCATGAAGTCCATTCTCTCAACAGCTTTTCCTTGGTTAATTTCCAAGTCTCAGAACTTGCTATCTGCCTATGCAGTTTCATGTGTCTGTAATGGTCACTGAATGAGCCTATTCACGAATACATATAAAACCCAGTCTCAAAGTCACTGCTCCCAAAGGTCGACAGGTTCTGACCAGGCCTCACACATGCTGGAGTGGTCACAAACTGCTCTACATAGCAGAAAAAGGCTTCAAGCCTTGTTTTGAGAGATTTTCGATAAGCAAACTATGTCATAATCCCAGAAGTATACGTTCCATTGAAAGATGAAATACACTCCTGGTGTGAGTGTCCTATAACTCTACTTATAGATTCTACTAAGATGAGCTTCTTATATACAAATAACATTACAAATCTTGCCTTACATATGGTCAACCTAGGTTCAATTCCCAGCACCAAGGGTCTCCTGAGCCTGCCGGAAGTGAGTGAAGAGCCAGGAGTTACCGCCTGGAGCACAGCCAGGTGTGCCGCTCAAACAAAACAAAACATTGTATTTTGTTGTTGATAAATGAAGTCATGAGGTACAAAGAAAAAAAGTCTCTATGAAGTTCCTCATCTCACTGTACTGAAACAACTGTTAACTATAAGAATAACAGCTCATTTCCCCCCTGCCCCTACCATAAAGCAACAGTGTGCAAAGGGCTGTTAGCAGGCATTATTTCCATATCCATGTGAGAATCTCACAGGTCAGACTCATAATTATCTTTATTTACATCTGAGGAAAATGAGGTTGTGTGATGTTCAGTAACTTAGCCAAGATAGTTAAGAAGAGGCAGTATCTGCTTTGCCTAACTTCAGAATTCATTTTCTTTTTTTTTTTTTTTTTTTTTTTGGTTTTTTTGGGCCACACCCAGCGTTGCTCAGGGGTTACTCCTGGCTGTCTGCTCAGAAATAGCTCCTGGCAGGCACGGGGGACCATATGGGACACCGGGATTTGAACCAACCACCTTTGGTCCTGGATCGGCTGCTTGCAAGGCAAACGCCGCTGTGCTATCTCTCCGGGCCCCAGAATTCATTTTCTGTAGTTACTGTTTCTACACTGGATGACAGGAGATCCTGGAACTTGTTCTTTTTGTTTGTGGGTCACACCGGGCAGTGCTCAACGATTACTCTGGGCTCTGCACTCAGAAATCATTCCTGGCAGGCTCACGGGACCATATGGGATGCCAGGGATTGAATTCAGGTTGCCACCTGTAAGGCAAATATCCTACCCACTACGCTATTACTTTGACCCCATCCCAGACCTTCTACTGAAATGTATTTTATCTTAGTGCTTTGGATATGTTATACTATTTGATTCCTTTTAACATATTTTACTTTTGTGAATATCTTATAATACACACAATATTAGTATAGTTCTATATACATATGCATGTAACTTCATAAACAAGTACATTAAAATTTACATTAATTGGGTATTGATGAACTCTATAGGAATAAAAATATATATCCTTGTACTACACAATTAACAAACAGACCATCTGCTTTATATATGTGTATGCAATGATATTAAATATATTGTTATATGGGCTTTTTTTCTTTTCTTTTCTTTTTTTTTTTGGAGTCACACTTGGTAGTGTTTAGAGACACTTCTGGTCATGTTTGGGGGAACACAATAGTACTATGGATAGAATCTGGCCTCCCATGTGCGAAGCAGATCATACCTGCTCATTGGTACTATCCCCCTGGAATTTTGTGCTTTAAAAATAGATAAATTGGGACTAGAGTGATAGCACAGTGGGTAGGGCATTTGCCTTGCATGTAACCAATCTGGGTTCTAGCCCCGGCATCCCATATGGTCCCTGAGCCTGCCAGGAGTGATCTCTGAGTACAGAGCCAGGAATAACTCTTGAGTGCCGCTAGGGGTGTTTGGGGGTATTTCTGGCTTGGCAATGTTTAGAGAGAGATCATTCCTGGGAGTGCATGGGAAAATGTATATGATGCTGTGGATCTGGGGATCAAATCAGGAGTGGATGAATGCAAATGTGTCCTGGTAATTTTATTCTATGTCAATAGAAGTTCA
Source organism: Suncus etruscus (assembly GCF_024139225.1). Taxonomy (NCBI): domain Eukaryota; kingdom Metazoa; phylum Chordata; class Mammalia; order Eulipotyphla; family Soricidae; genus Suncus; species Suncus etruscus. The sequence goes on along the minus strand of NC_064854.1, from coordinate 103,902,367 downwards.
ACTACAGCAAATTTTTTTTTGGTTTGATTTTGGATCACATCTCGTGGTGATTATTCTGGGCTCTGTAATCAGGGATCACTCCTAATGGAGCTCAGTGGAACATATGGGGAGCTGGGGGGGATTAAACTAGGGTCAGCCATGTACAAGGCAAATGATCTGCCCCAGTTCACCATCTCCCTAACCTCATCTACAGTAACATTTTTAGTGTATTGATCTCCTAAGTACTAATGGTAATAGGTAATATTTAATGATTTTAGAACAAGGGTCTGATATCTATCCTATCTCCCTATGTTGTCAACCCTATCTAATAGGTAATAGAATATAATTAAATACCATGGCTGGAAATCTGTTTTTTTTTTTTTTTTTTTACATTCCCATCAATGTTCAAGGATCACATCAGGTGAGCTTAGGAAACCATGTGTGGTGCTAGGATACAAACCTAAGTCAGCTGCATACAAGGCAAGTGCCTTTCTTACTGTACTATCACTCTTTATTTTTTTGTTTTTTGTTTTTTTTGGGGCCACACCCAGCATTGCTCAGGGGTTACTCCTGGCTGTCTGCTCAGAAATAGCTCCTGGCAGGCACGGGGTACCATATGGGACACCGGGATTTGAACCAACCACCTTTGATCCTGGATCAGCTTGCAATGCAAACACTGCTGTGCTATCTCTCCGGGCCCCCCTCTTTATTTTTTATTAGGAAAAAATCTCTTGAGTTAGAGAGAAAGCATGATGAGTAACTTATTTGCCTTGCAAGCACAAACTGGTTTGATGCCATCACTGCATAGGCGTGCTAAGTGCCACCAGGAATGACCCCTAAGCAGAGTCCAGAGTAAGTCCTGAGCACAGCTGGGTAGAGTACCCCCCCTAAAAAATTCAATCCCAAAACCCAAAATATATTTACATCTTCTCAAAGGAGTTGAAATCAAGGGCTGGAGTGATAGTGTAGTAGGTAGGGCATATACCTTACATGTGGCCAATCCTAGATTCAATTCCAGATTCAATCCCCAGTATCCCATATGGTCCCCCATGCCTGCCAGGGGTAATTTCTGAGTTCATATCCAGGAGTAACCCCTGATCATCACTGGGCATAGCCCACAATGAAATAAAATAAAATAAAATAAAGGCATTTTATAATTGAATTTATAGCAACATTATTCACTAAAGTAAAAATGTGGATATAGGGAGCTAAAGATATTTAATGGTAGAGTTTCAGTCCCATAAGAAAATATTTTAGAGCCGGAGTGATAACACAGTGGTAGGGCATTTGCCTTGCACACAGTCGACCTGAGACGAATCTGGGTTCAATCCATGACATTCCATATGGTTCCCCGTGCCTGCCAGGAGTGATTTCTGAGTGCAGAGCCAGGACTAACCCCAAAGTGCCCCTGGGTGTGGTCCTCCCCCAAAAAAAACTAAAAAAAAAAAAAAAAAAAAAGAAGAAAAATATATTTTAATGGGGGCTAGAGTGGTAGCGCAGTGGTAGGGCATTTGCCTTAGCGGACTGTGGTTCAATCCCCTGGTGCCCCATATGGTCTCCCAAGTCATGAGCGATTTCTGAGCACATAGCCAGTAGGAACCTCTTAGTATCATTGGGTGTGGCCCTAACACTGTAAAAAAAAAGAAGATTTTAATAATTGGTACTGGTAAGGGTTATACAACAGTTCACTGAACTGAACACTTAAACATAGTTAAGGAGGGGGCCAAAGAGATAGCACAGTGGTAGGACTTTTGCCTTACACACAGCCAATTCAGGAGGGATGGTGATTAGAATCCTGGCATCCCTTGAGCCTGGGAGGAGCAACTTCTGAGCACTGAGCCAGGAGTAACCCCTGAGCACCACCAGTTATGACTCAAAACAAAACAAAACAAAAAAGCAAACAAACAGTTAAGGAGGTTAAAAATACAAAAACAGGGGCCAGAGAGATAGCATGGAGGCAAGGGTGGTTGCCTTGCATGCAGAAGGACGTGGTTCGAATCCCGGCACGGGCCTGCCAGGAGCAATTTCTGAGCGTAGAGCCAGGAGTAACCCCTGAGCGCTGCCGGGTGTGACCCAAAAACAAACAAACAAACAAACAAAAAATACAAAAACAGTAGCAGAAGCATATCTTGCAAAAACAGAACTGGGGCTGGAGCGATAGCATGGAGGTAAGGCATTTGCCTTGCATGCAGAAGGGCAGAAGGTCTGCAGTTTGAATCCTGGCATCCCATATGGTCCCCTGAGCCTGCCGGGAATGATTTCTTTCTTTCTTTGCTTTTTTTTTTTGGTTTTTGGGCCACACCCGGCGGTGCTCAGGGGTTACTCCTGGCTGTCTGCTCAGAAATAGCTCCTGGCAGGCACGGGGGCCCATATGAGACACCAGGATTCAAACCAACCACCTTTGGTCCTGGATCGGCTGCTTGCAAGGCAAACACCGCTGTGCTATCTCTCCGGGCCTGCCATGAGTGATTTCTGAGTGTAGAGCCAGGAGTAACCCCTGAGCACTGCTGGGTGTGACCCAAAAACCAAAATACAAAACAAAACAAAACAAAAACAGACAGAACTTAGTGGAAGGTGAAAGCAAACTTCCAAGTATGGAGTCTCCTTTCTGGGTCAGGCATCCTGAAGAGGACCTTAATTTATTTGGTCCCAGTAACAAAACTCTTAATGATAAGGGGACCTTCAGAGGGCTCAAGGTCTCACCTGCAGCACCATAAAAAGTGATTGTCTCAAACTCACTGAATCCACATGCAATTTCCCAACCTCTTATAAAAGATGTAAAATGACTATGGCTCAGCAATAAAAGGAAGATGGGAAACCCAGTTTGCATCTATCTTTGCTTGGGCCTGTGCCCATAAACGCCCTAGGAGTTTAATCTACAAGAACAAAGGGGTTGAGCAATGAGAAAAAGAAGTATTCCAAGGGCATTGGTGACCAAGTGCTCATTTCCTGTTTTCTCACCAGTAAGCTATCACTTTAAGTGACTAATATTAGACTCAGGGATATGCCACTGATAACAGCTCTTCCCATGGTAGAGTCCACTGCCTGCTGGCTTCTATCAGAGATGGCAGAGATCTATGGAAGCACTTACTCATGTATAGATTAAAATAGTAAAACTGAGTGGGGAGATCTGTAGACTGTAGGTCTGGTTTTGTCTACCTCAGTTGTCTTGGATATGTCACTCATCAGATCATTAGCTTCAAAATAAAAATTTAAATGTGTTTTCTTGGGGTATCCCTAACATTCTACACTTAGAACAGATAAAAAAAAAAAAAAGTGCCAGGGCCTGAGAGATAGTACAGCTGTAGAACATTTGTCTTGGGGCCGGAGAGATAGCATGGAGGTAAGGAGGTAAGGTCATCGGTTCGAATCCCGGTGTCCCATATGGTCCCCCGTGCTTGCCAGGAGCAATTTCTGAGCATGGAGCTAGGAGTAACCCCTGAGCACAGCCAGGTGAGACCCAAAAACCAAAAAAAAAAAAAAAAAAAAAGAACATTTGTCTTGCATGCAGTGAATCCAGGAGAGACGGTGGTTCAAATCCCAGCATCCCATACGATCCCCTGAGCCTACCAGGAGTGATTTCTGAGTGCAGAGCCAGGAATAAACCCTGAGTTCTGCCAAGTGTGACCCCCACCGCCCAAAAAAGTGCCCATTATATGATTCTTTCTTAATTCAGGAATTACAAAAGAAGCAGATTTTGAACATCATGTTTACCCTGCTAGAGAGTTAACAGTATTCAGACTGGAGAGATAATATAGTGGGTGGCTGGTTTTCTTGGACATGGTTGACCTGGGTTCAAACCTGGGCAACCCATATGGTCCTGAGCCTCACCAGGAATATCCCTGAGTAAATACTGCCAGGTATGGCCAAAACCAACCAAACAAAAAAAGACAGAGAAAAGGGTTAATGGGATTAAAGCCAAGAACAGTAATAAACTGGCAGCGAGTATAAAGAGCAGCCTTCTGCAAACTGCTTATCTGTTAAGAATGAGTTTTCAGTTAAACAAATAAGCACACACTTTAATAAGAGAAGGCCGCAGAACACTATTTTGGTAAGAGGCTTATTCATCAGTGATAAATGAGTGTGGCAAATATTGCTTAAGCGTCTTCTCTGATTCATCTTATACATGAGTACACTGAAATCTTGGAGAAAACTTAAACTTTGCTTAACATTTAACTAGGTCTGTCCCACACTTATTAGTTCCCTGTCCCACACTTATTAGTTATCTATTTATTATTATTTAAAAAATTAAACTGAATGCTTAACTTGGGATTTTGCCATCGGGAAATATTAAACCATAATATGATTATATATGTACATATATATATATATATAATGCCATAGAACATTTCTGAATCTAAATTGTAACATGAGGTTATTATACCAATCTTATAGGGTGGAGATGACAATTAATGAATTAATGCTTGGGACACATGTCAGCTTCATACTTAGAAGTGTTTATAAACCATTAAAAAAATTATGTGAGCCAAGGGTCGGAGAGATAGCATGGAGGTAAGGCATTTACTTTGCGTGCAGAAGACTGGTTCAAATCCTGGCATCCCATATGGTCCTCTGAGCCTGCTAGGAGCGATTTCTGAGCATAGAGCCAGGAGTGACCCCTGAGCACTGCCAGATGTGACCCAACCCCTCCCTCTCCAATTATGTGGACCAAAGCAGTAGCAGAGTGAATAGGGTGTTTGCTTTGCACTTGGCCAATCTGGGTCTGATTCCAGGCATCACATATGATGCACCAAGCCCCACCAGGAGTGATCCCTGAACACTGAGTTGGGATTAACTGTAGCTGGTTGTGTCTCAAAGACAAAAAATAAAACAAAACAAAACATATTGGTTGAGATAGTTCAATGGACTAAGCACATGCTCCACATGCAAAGACCCAGACTCCATCCCCAAGCACCACACAGCCCTTTTAGTCCAATCCAGAGTAGCATCCAGCCTGGCTCCAACCCACCATCACCCCAAATAATACCCAAACTAAAAACAATATTAATGAACTGAACAAATACACTAAAAGTGCATCTGTTTCTTAAAATCAAGTTTTCACTTCATTCATTGTCCAAGGGAGAAACTGTCTTTCCAACAGCTTTTTTTACAAGAGCATTTGCTGATTTATTTGGCCTCAAATAAGGCAGAGTGCTTAGTTTCTGTCAAGTCAGCCTTCTGCCAACATGAAAGGTAATAATTCACTAGGCTTGTGTCAGAATACATAACCCAAGTCCTGACAGCATAAAGAGCAGAAGTTTGCCCATTTTGCTGTCCTCTAACCAAGTAAACCCTAGTCTGTCAGCGACTCAGTCCAGAACTAAATTTTCTTATCTGTAAAATGGGGTGCATATCAATCTTTATAGAGCAAACCCTGATTTGATTCTAGACACCCCAGATAGCATCTCCAAAAAGCACCTCTGTGATTACAGAGCCAAAAGAACCCCTGAGCATTGTTGGATGTGGCCCCAAACTAACAAATAAACAAGCAAACATAAAACAACCGTAAGGATTACAATTCACAGCAAGTGTCTGGGCTAGGATTTGAACCCAAGCAGTAAAATTCTAGAGCTCTCTTATCTAACTGCTGTCTGCTAGTTGATGTGAGTACTTAGCACAGCACCGAGTTCTTGAGGCTTCTTCTTCTTCTTCTTCTTCTTTTTTTTTTTTTATTACTGTAAATGATGATAAAGGCCCTGAAAGTCAAATTTTATTTAGAGCTGTAGGGGCTGGCAAAGTGTAAGAAGGGGGTGGGGGAGTTCTTTAAAGTCTTTGATGTTTTCTCCTCCGTCATTAACTACTCACAGGACATCCAGAGAGGTTTCATTCCCATGGGAAACAGCTGTGTTTTGTAGCCCAGCTGTGAACTGTGAGTGGTCTGGTCCATTTGAAATGAGGGTCAAATATATGCTCATTCTGACCCAGCACTGAATTGTCAAATGTCTTCACTCACTTTTTTTTACAAGCAGAAACTTCCACAATCACAGTTATTTGGTAAATTTCTACCTTTTAGGATTTTAAAAACAAAATAACTAGAAATATATCACTTTTAGAAACTCATATGTGGCCAGCTCAAGTGATAAAAATTTCTTTGCTTTCAGAAATTCTCTGGTTGCATCTGTCTTGGATGTGTTATTCAAGCAGTTTGTTATCTTTGCAGCTTAACAGCTGACTTGGAAATCCAGACTGTCAACTATTTAAAGAAAATGGAAGTCCCTACTCTGGTACTTGAATTAACTTCCAGAGAGCAAGATTTCCTCCTGCTTATGATAATGTTGACTTAAAATACTCTGAAGGAAACATGGCAGGAAGCAAATAAGACAGGGAGAATTGTGGCTTTCTAATTTCTTTTAGAAAGAAGAAATGGATGGGGCCAGAGATAGTACAGCGGGTAGGGCACTTGCTTTGCATAATGCAGCAGAGCTGGGTTAGATATGGTCACCTTGAGCCTGCTATGAGTGATCCCCTCACTTTCATACAGTGGTGTGTAACAGAAAGAAAAGGAATGAGAGAAAGAAGAAAGAGAAAGAAAGAAAGAAAGAAAGAAAGAAAGAAAGAAAGAAAGAAAGAAAGAAAGAAAGAAAGAAAGAAAGAAAGAAAGAAAGAAAGGAAGGAAGGAAGGAAGGAAGGAAGGAAGGAAGGAAGGAAGAAAAAGGAAGGAGGGAAGAGAGAAAGAGAGAAAGAAAATGAAAGGAAGGAAGAAAGAAGGAAGAAAGAAAGAAAAAAGAGAAGAAAGAAAAAGAAAAGGAAGGCAGAAAGGAAGGATGGAATATGAAAAAAGAAAGAAAGAAAGGCTCGGAGGATCATATGGAATACTGGGATTCGAACCACTGTCTCTCCTGCATCAGCTGCTTGCAAGGCAAACACTCTACCATTGTTCTATCTCTCAGATCCCATGCAAGAGATATTTTTGGATATTTTAGAAATCAACAACAATGATCGAATCTATATCCTGGGAAGATACCTGGGGTTATGTGTAGGTGTTATGTGCATGGGATCAGGATGGGTATGGTTAATTCACTGTGTAATAGTCCCCTTTGGTTGTTTTTTTTTTTTTTTTTTTTTGGGGGGGGTCAGGGCACACCTGACAGTACCTATGGACTATTTCTGGCTCTGTGCTTAGTGTTAATGGGTGGCCCTATCTTGCAGTGCCAGGGATTCAACTGGAGTCTTCACAGGCAGTGAAATTCTTTCTTTGAACCTACATTTCCATCTATTAACTGGTTAAAGGTCTATAATAATTGTTGTGGTGTGGAGTGACTGGAAACAGGCACAGCATTATAAAGAACGTAACCCCAACAATACACGCACAGGGCAGATTCAGTGGAGTAGAATGTGAATGAAGAAAGCAAGGGCTCCAACAAAAAGGAATGGAGGAACATAAAAAAAAATGCTTGGAAGGGCTTCAGTGATAGCACAGTAGGTAGGGCATTTGCCTTGCATGCTGCGATCTGGTGATCCTGGGCATCAGGTTTGAATCCCGGCTTTCCAGATGGTTCTCTGTACAAGCCTGCCATGAGTGGTTTCTGAGCACAGAGCCAGGAGTAACCCCTGAGTGCCACCAGCTGTGGCCAAACAAAACAAAACAACAACAAACACTTCCAAACAAACAAACAATAAGAAGAAAATGCTGGGAGAGAGAAAAAGAGAAGTTCTTGATGATATTCCATGGAAAACTAAAAGAGATATTGGGCGAGTAAACTTGTGAGTTTAGTACAAGCAATAGGGAGTTAGAACAAAATTCGAGGCAGCCCTTACTAGAAAGAGTACCTGAAGGAAAGGTGAGCTCTGAATCCTCTATGTCTCGAGGGATCCAGAAACATTTTAGGCATTCAGTTGATGTTATTAGATAAGGGTATAATTTTTTTTATCGCTTCTCGGCCTTTTGGCTAAGATCAAGTGTAGATAAGGGTATAATTTTTAACGTAGTGGTGTGAAAAATGCATGCTTTATTTTAGGATTTGTACTGATTCCTTGGAATGATTTCTAAACACAGAGCCAGGAGTAAATTTCAAGCACCTTCAGGTGTGGCCCCAAAACAAAAAACACACAATCAGGAAAAGAAACTCTTAGGACACCTTTTGTAAGAGGCTGGAGAGAAAGTATAGCTCATATGGAGATTGCTTTGTTCATGGTTGCCCCAGGTTCAATCCCTGGCAGCCTGAGTAAGCCCTAAGCACTGCTGGGTGTGGGTCAAAAACAAACACAAAAATATAAGCTTAAAAAATTGGTTTAAGCCACAAACAACAGTGCTCAGCAAGTACTCTTGGCTCTTTCCTCTCTCTGGCTCTCTCCTCTCTCTCTCTTCTGGCTCTCTCTCCTCTCTAGCGCTCTCTGGCTGTCTCCTCTCTCTCTCTCTCTCTCTCTCTCTCTCTCTCTCTCTCTCTCTCTCTCTCTCTCTGGCTCTCTCTTCTCTCTCTCTCTGTCTCTGTCTCTGTCTCTCTGTCTCTGTCTCTCTCTCTGTCTCTCTCTCTGTCTCTCTCTCTCTCTGTCTCTGTCTCTCTCTCTGTCTCTCTCTCTGTCTCTGTCTCTGTCTCTCTCTCTCTCTCTCTCTCTCTCTCTCTCCACCCTCCCCACCTCCCAGGGACCACAGGGGATGCCTGGAATTGAACCTGGCTAAATACAGGGCAAAGGCCTTACCTCTCTGTACTCTCTCTCCAGCAGTCCAGTCTGGAATCCCTAAGAATGGCGTCACTGGGCCAAAGACATACTACAGCTGTAAAGGTGCTTGCTTTGCATGTGCCCAACCTAAATTTGATTCCTGCCACTATTTATGGTATACATAGCCCCACTACAAATGATACCTGTGCAATGAGCCAGGAGTTAACCTTGAGAACAGCTGAGTGTGGCTCCCCAACAAACAAAAGCCAGCATGCTCCCACCCCATCTAAAAAAATTCTCCCAAACCAGTACCTCACTTACACGTAGTTGCTTTCTCAGCATTACGATTAGGGGAGAAAAAGAAAAGAAAAGAAAAGAAAAGAAAAGAAAAGAGAAGAGAAGAGAAGAGAAGAGAAAAGAAAAGAAAAGAAAAGAAAAGAAAAGAAAGGAAAGCAACTTATATTCATTACAACAGGGAAGTAACAAATTGTGTCCATTTCAAGATGGAATACTAAAGTGGCGATTGTAGGTCTGTTAAAATGATTTGTAAATAGTAATTTACTTAATCCTCAGCAGTCCAACAGGGCATGCACTATTTATCTAAGACTATTTTCTGGATGAGGAGACTGAGGTTTGAAGAGTTTAATATGCTCAAAATGACACAGGTGACAGGTATAGATTTGAGTGAGGCTGTCTGATTCTAGTGTCTTTGAACATCTTATAACAGGCCTGTATTTTACTTGATTTTCTTTTTTTCCTTCCCACTACTTTTCACCCCTTCTTTTCCTCTCCTTTTATCATTCTTTGAACACTAATTGAGCCACACCCTTGTTACCTGATTTTCAGAAGTTATAACAAACCTTTGGAAAAAAAATAAATCCTTTCTATTTTTTTGTTTGTTTTTGTTTTTGGGTCACACCCGGTGGTGCTCAGGGGTTACTCCTGGCTGTCTGCTCAGAAATAGCTCCTGGCAGGCACGGGGGACCATTAGGACACCGGGATTCGAACCAACCACCTTTGGTCCTGGATCGGCTGCTTGCAAGGCAAACGCTGCTGTGCTATCTCTCCGGCCCTAAATCCTTTCTATTTTTAAGGTGAGGTAATCAAATAAGAATGGAATGGTTGCTGCACCTGGAGCACAGTGGGTAGGGCATTTGCCTTGTATGTGGCTAACCTTTGTTTGATCCCTGACATCTCATATGGTCCCTTGAACCTGCCAGGAATAAGTTCTGAGCCAGGAGTAACTTCTGAGCAACACAGGGTGTGGCTCAATCTCCCCACCCCCCAAAAAAGAATGAAATGGTTGGGGCTAGAGTAATAGTACAGTGGATAGGGAGTTTGCGTTGCACACAGCTAAACAGGTTAGATCCCTGGCATCCTATATAGTTTCCTGATCATTGCCAGGAGTAATTTCTGAGTGTAGAGCCAAGAGTAACCTTTGATGATCATTGGGTGTGGCTACAAGAAATGAAACGAAACAAGTATAAAAAGGTAGAAGAACCACAATCTTGGTTCAGGAGCCAGACTGACATTATGTCAGGTAGGGTTATTTGTTTTGAAAGCAGTGAACCAGGCCTTGATTCCTGACATTCCATATAGTCCACCTCACCTGCTGGGAGTAATTCCTGGGCATAGAGCTGGGAGTAAGCCATGAATACTGCTGGATGTGGCTCCCAAACAAAACAAAAATCAAAAACCCAGAGATAAAAAAAAAAATCACATTTTGTACATTTCTGTCTTCATCAGCAATAACAGATGTGCATATAGAAATGTAAAATTACAAACTCCCTCTTCATCACTTTTCCATAAAGCTACTCTGCAAAGTTGCTATTTCTAGTAATCCCACTTTAAGGATGAGGAACCCAAGAACCAGAAAGGGCTATATCAAGGTTATGTTGCTAGGTTTTTAGGTTGTTGTTTTTTTTTTTTTGGTTATTTGTTATTGTTTTGGAGGGGTAGTTTTGGGTCTTGGGGTCACACCCAGATTTGTGCTTGGGGTCATTCAAGGCAATGTTCAGGGATCCTGTGGTATCTGGAATAAAACCCACGATGGCCACATACAAGGCAAGTACCTTACTGTACTATCTCACCAGTTACTAAGCTGCTGGTTTTAGATTCCTATGCCAAGCTCATTCTACTACTTTTCAGCATGTATTAGGCTATTTCAGATGTGCCCTCCATTCCTTCGACCTACCAGTTATGCATGAAGCCATGGAAAACTAAGTTCAAGAAATGTCCAGGAAAAGTTAAGGAAAAGAAAAGGTGTGCACTAGGCCAAACCCACCAATCTTGAAGTCTTCAGCAAAAAAGGACTGACCTTTATTTAGCTTTCTGCTCCCAAGCAGTCTTCCTTAAGGGATCTGTGTGGATTTAACTTTTCTCCTTCTATTCGTTCTATTTTTCCCCCTAACACATTATTTAGCTTCTTCAGGCCACTTCAGCCCCGAAAGTTTTTGAGGGTCACCAAGAAACCTTGGATGATGATAATAATGCTGAGGGCAACAATGATATTATAATAATTAATAATAACAGCGAGAGTAGAGAGAGAAAGCTTGCTAAATGTCAGATACTGCCTTGGGCAATGTTTACATCTATTTACTTTCCAAATAGCCCTGTGGAGTAAGTGCCTTTTTCCTGGTGAGGAAATGAGGTTCAGAGTATTCTTTACATGCTGGATGGGAGAAAGTAGAGGAAGAAGGGTGAGGAGTTCAGAGACTTGATGTGAGCAGTGGGCCCTGAAATCTTGATGTATAAATCAACTTTAGACTCTCACCCTCCCCCCTGCCCCAGCTTCCCCCAGGCACAACATGGCATTCTTGGAATATCTGATCTTCTTAGAAAATGGTTCCTCCAGGAGACAATAAACAGCAGGAGCACAGCAGCCCAGATGGTACCATTTAGAAACTACTGTACCCATTGTTGCACTCCAAATAATGCCTTTTAATTAAAACAAACAGTCAGACCAAACCAAAACAAACCCAAAAGCTGGAGAGATAACACAAAGGTTCAATTTCTGGCACTGCTTAAGGTCCCCTTTGTGACCATAATAAGGTCATAGTGAACATAAGTTCCCCAGAGGTGACCCCTAACACAGAGCCAGGTATAGACACTGATCACTAGAAGATGAGATCCAAACCTTACCCCCCCCAAAAAAAAATCACTGCCCTCCAAACTTAGAATTTATGATTTCTTCAAAATATATTTCCTAACAAATTTAAAATAGGGTGGGGGTGTGGCTAAAAAAGATAATGCTGCGGTTAAGGCTCTTGTCTCCCTTGCAGACTACTTGTGTTTAATCTCTAGCACTACTGAGCACTGTCAGGAGTATTACAAAGTAAAAATAAAATGAGGGCTGGAGAGATGGCGTGGAGGTGAGGCGTTTGCCTTGCATGCAGAAGGACGGTGGTTCAAATCCCGGCATCCCATATGGTCTCCCGAGCCTGCCAGGAGTGATTCCTGAGCGTAGAGCCAGGAGGAATCCCTGAGCGCTGCTGGGTGTGGACCCCCCCCCACCCCAAATAAAAACAAAAACAAAAAAGGAAAGGAAAAATAAAGCTCTGGGGTTGTAGCACAGTGATAGTGTGCTTGTATATGAGTAAGTCCAAGGAAATGATAAACATTAATAGCAATATAACACAAAATTCAGGTAACAGGAGACTGAATATGTTATAGTGGGCTACATGAACTTCCTTGTCTACCGAACAGAATGAGCAAATTAAAACAATTTTCCAAGTTTCCCAAGTCAACCATCTTTCATTGGCTGTACATTTTCAAGCCTGAAAGGCATTATTATTTGGTTATCACACTAGTGTGATATAGGGATCATACTATTGGCAGACTTAGCTGGGAATGAGTATTAGCTAATCTGGAGAAAGTTTACCTGGAGTGGATCATTAACACAGTAGAGGCCACCGGTGGTTCCACTGGTCTGTGAGTTGTTTCTAATTGGAGATTTTACCTCCACCTTTAATTTGTAGTTGGTTTGTACTCTCCAACTCCAACCATTGCATGAAAAGGACCGAAAGGAGCAGGTAGAGAAAGAAGTCAAATAGAAACACTCCCTAAAGACTTGACCAGCTAGGCAATTAGAACTAGTATCCCAGTGACAACAATACAACTGTTAGGTCAAGTGTATGGAGGGTGAGGCCCCTTTAGGACAGCTGCCAAAAAAAAAAAAAAAAAATCCTCTTTTCCTCTCCTATTAATCCCTTAACGAAGCAGCTGATGAATTTAATCATTTTGTGCAAAAGCAGCAAGTCTTCAGCCATAGAGTTATTGCAACTTTAAAAAACTTGGCACAGATTGCCAGAGCTTTTTATAGATTTCTTCATATTGCTAACAGCTGATACAAAACAGAAACTCTGGAAGGGATTCTAATTACAATTCACTGTCACCCCGGCTTGATAAATTCTAAGAAAGCTTCATTCACAAAAAAGAATAGGTCTCTATTTGAAGAGGGAAGAAATCTCACAGACTCAGGCTTGGGAAACTACTTTCCTTTCATTTTGCATCCATTGTTATTTAAAATAACAGCATAAAAAGATAGAGCTAGGATTATTTTGCATAGTAATATCAGAAAAGGAGCTGTTACCTGGTGTAATCCCCTTTGGCTTCCTGGAATTCAAACAAAAGGAGATCATCAATATATGTATATGTAAATAAAACAAAATAGATCATTTAAAAGGTCTCATTTTCCCCTCCTGCCTGAGTTCGTTCTGAAGAATGTTCACAAGGAACATTTTTCCCTGTGATCAAGGAGAATATGGCACTGATAAGGCATTTGTATCTGTGAAATATTTGTTATTGTTGAGAGACAAAACAAATATATCTAAAGCAGCATCGATGATTATTTATTAGTAATTCTTGGATCATGTGATAAGTTCGTTTATTCAAGTATCACACTGTTTTAGCTTAGACACAAACCTTCTAAACAGTGATTCAAGTAAATCAACACATGCTGTTTGTTTTTTTCTTTTTAATCCTGCATGGAAAACACATGCTTTTTCAGATTTTCCTGCCTTTAAACATGAAAGGGCTCTTTAACCAAACCTCAGGAAAATGTATACAAAAAATATTAAATTTAAATTAAACTGTTGTAACGACTGCTGCTTCCCAAATTCAAGTGTTCCAGAGCTGATTTCCAGGAATAAGGTCTTAACTCTTCCCTCCAAAACGTCTACATCTCATTTTCCATTGAGACAAACAATATTACATGTTAGCTTATTGAAATACTCAAACGTAGAAAATAAGGACTCAACATTGTTTAATTGGCCAGGAAGCAGTTCAGCTGAAAAATCTAGCAGCCACTGACCCATACAAAAGTTTCAGAGTTCCAGGCAGTTCACAAAACCTAAAACAAAACGAAGTTGGTTAGAGGCAGTTTATCTTGTCTTACCTGCAAAACGAGCGCTGCTAACTTGAAGATAGTTTCACTGTCTACTTCAATTTGACCCTGTTGGTGGAAAAGGAAAACATCATTGAACACGGGCAGCCCTAGGTTTGCAGCAAATGGCTGTGGAGTTGGCAGTCACAGCTTGGCACCTCCAGTTTAAGATCAAATGCAGATCATACCATTGCGGGAGAAGGGCAGGGGGAGGGGTGTGGAGACTCAAGGGGGTTAAAAGGAGGCCGCATAGTGTGTGTATTTAATTAGCTGGAGAGAATTTTCTTGGAAGCACAGTATAGGGAACTAAACACAAATCACTGTTCTATACGAAACAGGAATGATTTTCAGACAAACATTCAGGTAGCCAAGTAAATAATTTTCATCTGTATAAATTAATTTCTTAAACTACAGATTTTTCTGAGATTAGTTTGCTTAGTATTTTTCTATCTTGTATACCACTGCAGTGATTTTTCAGCATACACAAAATACAAATATGATTACAATAATAGGGGCTGGAACGATAGCACAATGGGTAGGGAGGGCCTTTGCCTTGCACGCAGCCAACCCGGGTTCTATCCCTGATTCCCCAAACTGTCCAGGAATGATTTCTGAGCCCAGAGCCAGGAGTAATCCCTGAGCCCCACCAGTGTAGACAAAACACAACAACAACAGGGCTGGAGAGATAGCATGGAGGTAAGGCGTTTGCCTTGCATGCAGAAGGACGGTGGTTCGAATCCCAGCATACCCCCCACCCCCCGTGCCTGCCAGGGGCAATTTCTGAGCCTAGAGCCAGGAGTAACCCCTGAGCACTGCCGGGTGTGACCCAAAAACCAAAACAACAACAACACAACAACAACAAAATGTAAATTCACTTTCATATCAATGACACATTATTGAGGCAAAACCTACACGCAACTGATAAATGTGAATCCTTAAGAAAAAGTGAATACAAGATAGTTTTGATGTTTGAAAAAAATAAATATATTGTTTTTCCATTATTTTGTTCTTTCATCCTTTGAGATCTCAAAGAAAAATTAGTTCTGGATCTTGGTTAACATGATTGCTTTTTCAGTAGCCTGTTAGGGATTTGTAAGTGTCTGTGTGTGGGGGGGGGGTACTGATTCTATTAATAACATGTGTTCTCTTTTCTTTTGTTAAACATAATGATGAAAAAAGTACCCCTATGCCTACATTATCTAATATATTATAATTCACAATGATAGAGAGGGGATTTTTCTTTGGTGTGTATATCCTGGATTGTAAACTATAAAAACACAGTCAAACATTCTACAAAATCACCTTCTTCTCTAAATTCTGCAGAATGAGTACTTGAAAGTGCAGTTTTTAAAAACATGGAGCTTATCTGCAGTGAACTTGCCATACACACTTTCTTACTTCAACCTGTTGAATCCAGGCTGGAGTGTCCTCTAGTTTTCCAAATGCAGAATCAATGAAGTGTAACTTAACAGTTTTTTTTTTTTTTTGGTTTTTGGGCCACACCCGGTGACGCTCAGGGGTTACTCCTGGCTATGCACTCAGAAGTCGCTCCTGGCTTGGGGGACCATATGGGACGCCGGGGGATCGAACCGAGGTCCATCCAAGGCTAGCGTAGGCAAGGCAGGCACCTTACCTCTAGCGCCACCGCCCGGCCCCTAACTTAACAGTTTTTAAAGTAGGTAAGTTTACAGAATCCATAAAGTCAATAAAGATTTCTAAAAAGATTATGCTTTTCTCTCAGATTTCCAAGCGATTTGGTTGGGGTTTTCAAGTAAATCACAAAAATCCTTACTGAAACAACTACCATAGTCTGGGTCTTTATAATGTGAGTAGTAATAATTATTCAGATTTTTCATATCTGAATAATTTCATCCTCCAACTTAAAGTTTCAGTCCTAAACCTAAGAAAGTAAATCTGCATCAGTTCGAATTATTATTTTGTTTTGCTTTTGCTTGAAAAGTCGACAGACTCTAAGAGCCTTGGAATTCAAAGCTCGTCTTAATCTCTAGAAACAAATTATAAAATCAAAGAGAAAGCAGTTGATTGTAGGAATCAATAGCTCTCTGTCTTTTAGAGGCAGTGATTTTGGAATCTGGTGATGAAATGGTTAATTCAACGGGTAAGGTAGATTTTGATCAAGATAACAATTTTTGAGTCAATGCCTTTCACCAAAAGAAAAAAAATAGTTATGAGAAAGGAGAACTAGCAGGGGGAATTGAAAAAAATTTTAGAGTTTAAAAGTGGCCCCAACTCAAAAAGTTAAATTTGTTTTAAATATGAGAAGAGGAAAAGTGGAAATATTTTAAAATCTTCATGAGTTTGTAATTTATTTGAAAATGATTGTCAACTCCTTTGACCCAATACATCCTTTGCCTTATGAGCTTTAGAGAAGTCACCCAAGTATCATTTCAGATAACCACCTTTCAATTTATTTATTTGTTTATATTTTGTGGGGTTTTTTTTGGAGCCATATCCAAGCAGTGCTCAGTGTTTACTTTTGTTTCTATACTCAGGAATTGCTCCTGGCAGTGTTTGGGGACCATACACTGTTTGGGATACCAAGAATCAAACCTGAGTCTGTCCTATTCAAAGCCCTACCTGCTGTACTAGAATTACCTTTCTGGCCCCTCATTTTTCAATTTAGTAAATGGAAGGTCAGCAGATAAAAAGACCTCAAACAGATACCCTTAAGGAAGCTATCAAACAATCCTCTACCTTAGAAGAATCATTAAATATTAAGAATGCTGAAATGAGGAACTGAAGCACCCAATTGGCTGAGTGCTCAGATGGCTCCAGGAGAGTGCTGAAACAAATAAACTTACCTAAGGGCTTTTTGCCTACACAAAATAATCCTCCACCACAATTCTGCTGCAGGAGACAGTGCAATAGAGAGGGCTGAGGACTATGGAAATCTTGTTCAAGAGAGAACAGACTGTGTCTTCCAAAACCCCACATTCCTTCATACATCTCATGCCCTCCTATCTTTCATTCTAGCACTCTGAAAATCTAAAGAAACATACGTGTCTTTGAACACAACTGCCAATATCATTTAACTTGTGCTTGGAGTTCAAACAATGAACCAACAGGAATAATACTATTTTCTAGCTCTTAGCAAATTCCGCAAGGTTAAATTAATTAGGAATTTTTATGCCTAAAGTGTAAAAAGTCTTTTAGAAATTGCAGTCTGACCTAGGATGGAGCATTTTTTTTTTTTTTAAATTTCCAACCATGGCAACAAAAGAAACCTTATAGGCACTGGGCAAGCTACCACTTGAGAAAGGGATCTTCATAAAGCGAAAGGTAATGGGATCCTTCAGTGGGGTTTCCATGACTGTCAAGGATAAACAAAAGAGAAGTGAGTCAGATGATGTGGCTGAATACACAAAGGTAACATGAAACAGTATCAAGTCCTGGTGCTACTGTGGCCTCCAGGCTAATTTAGTTGGATTATAGATTCAATCACTAGGTCACTAGGTTCAGGCTCCACATCAGATATATTATTCTTCTCCTTGTCTTGCTGTCTTGGCTGTCCAAGGCATAAAGCCAGTGAGTTTTATTCCAGGTTTTGATACTAAGAGAAGAGAATTAAAGAAAGCTTTATAAGATGATAGAAAATGTAGTGAGGGAACAGAGCAACATTAATACGATGAGTGGGGTGCTTGCCTTGCATGTGGTTAACCCAGGTTCAATTCTAGCACCCCATATGGTGCCTCGATCTCTGAGTGCAGAGCCAGGAGTAAACATTGGTTGTTAGTAGTTGTGGCACAAAACCAAAACAAAATCTTAACTAGAAAAATTCATGAAAGAAAACTTAGTGAAAAGATAACTCCTAATATATTATAGACTAGTGGTTTCCAAGTTTACTTGGCCTAATTCCCTCTTTTCAGAAAAATTTACTCAATACCTGCCTGGAAATATATCTTCTTCAAGAAAAAAAATCCAGAAAGTGGTGCTCATTTGTACCTGAGGCTGCTACTGCCTTCTTGGAAAGCTGCAGGTCTGAAGAGATGGGGAGTATTAAAATTGTTTTTTGATTTTTTGGGGGGCCATACCTTGTGGTGTTCAGATGTTACTCCTGGTTCTGAGTTCAGGAATCACTCTTGGCAGTGTGTGGGAGCATATGGGATGCTGGGGATCAAACCTAGGTTGGCTGTGAGCAAGTACATGCCCTATTTGCTGTACTATTGCTCCAGTCCTGGGATGAGGACTATTATTATCACCCACTTTCCAGTTTTGGAAAAACTGTTATAGATGGAGGCACTGGATCAGGAAAATAAAGTGTGCTACACCATCCCACAATGGATGCTGGCTCTGGATTCTTCTCTCAATGCTCTATCATACTACCATGCACTAGATAACTTTTACTGATTTATTATAAATTCTCACCAGAATTCTTCCAGAAGTATGCTGATAAGAATGGGAATCAGGTAAGACTAGAAAATGACTCCAATTGGTCTACTGTTGGAAAACTTACTCTTTGTCAAACATGCACATTCATATTAAAATGTGAAACTTTTTTTTTGGGGGGGGGGGTCACACCCAGCAGTGCTCAGGGGTTACTCCTGGCTCTATGCTCAGAAATTGCTCCTGGCAGGCTCGAGGACCATATGGGATGCTGGGATTCGAACCACCGTCCTGCATGCAAGGCAAACACCCTACCTTCATGTTATCTCTCTGGCCCCGAAATTTATTTTTGACGACCCCTGTTGCATATTCTATAGCAATTAGTATTTTTGGGAAACTTCTTATGCAATGTAACTATAGATGCTGATATCTTAGCTCTTAGAACTCCTTGACTTATTGGAGAGCTCAGTTTATTTCCAGGCCAATTAGTGCTTTACGTGAAGTCTATTTTACTTTTTTGTCTTTTGGAGGCCACACCCACCGGTTCTTGGGGATCATTCCTACCATTGTTCAGGAGGCCATGTAGTGACTAGAATAGAATCTGGATCTCCTATAAACAAAACATTAATTCAGGCAGTTGAACTATATCTCCTGTACCAAGTTAAATTTATTTTTATAGGGGCCGGAGAGACAGCATGGAGGTAGAGAGTTTGCCTTGCATGCAGAAGGACGGTGGTTCGAATCCTGGCATCCCATATGGTCCCCTGAACTGGCCAGGAGCGATTTCTGAGCGTAAAGCCAGGAGTAACCCCTGAGCACTGCCAGGTGTGACTCAAAATCAAAAAAATAATAATAATAAAATAAAATAATAATTTATTTTTATAAAACTTCACCAATAAATTTGTAGGAAGGAAATAGAAGAAATTAAAAGAGTAAAGCTTTCCTTGCATGCAGTCAACTTGAATTTAATCCTCAGCATTCTATATGGGCCCCTCAGCCTGCCAGAAGTAATTTCTGAGCACAGGCCAGGAGTAATCTCTGAGAACCACTAGGTGTGTCCCCAAAACAGAAACAAAAACAAACAAATAAAAATAAAAAGGCCAGGAGCTTGGGTTGGAAAGTTTATGACTTGCATGTGAGATGTGTTCAACTCTTGGTATTGCCAACAACAACAACAACAACTACAACAATAGCAAAAGGAAGAGTAAAAGAAAAGATAAAAACCAGAGAGATAGTATAGTGAGTAAGGTGCTTGCCTTCCATGCAGCCCACTCAGCTAAAATCTCTAGCAACCCAGATGGTTCCTTGATTCTGCCAGAAGTGGTTCCTGAGTGTAGAGTCAAGAGTATCCACTGGAGGTCCGAGAGATAGCATGGAGGTAAGGCATTTGCGTTGCATGCAGAAGGATGGTGGTTTGAATCTTGGCATCATATGGTCCCCCGAGCCTGCTAGGAGTAAGTTCTGAGCATAGAGCCAGGAGTAACCCCTGAGCACTGCTGTGTGACTCCCCGCCAAAAAAAAGAGTAACTACTGATCATATCTGAGTGTGGGCCCCAAAGTAAAATAAAAGGAAGAAATAAAAAACTATCATTTGTAATAACA
This sequence comes from Suncus etruscus, assembly GCF_024139225.1. Lineage (NCBI taxonomy): Eukaryota > Metazoa > Chordata > Mammalia > Eulipotyphla > Soricidae > Suncus > Suncus etruscus. The sequence goes on along the minus strand of NC_064854.1, from coordinate 103,882,458 downwards.
ATTATATATTGATTCAGGCCATAGTCTTCAATAGTATAAAATATTGGGTCACAAAAAAAATATTGGGTCACATTTTGATGAGAAACAGAACAGGATATCTTCATCACAAAGTAAATCTTCATATGAAATGAAAACATTTGGGAAAATTAGTTATAAAGAGAAGAGCAGTTGCTCTCTGACAGAGAAACAGATTCCTTGCTTTTTTTTTGGGTGGGGGGCACACCTGGTGATGCTCAGGGGTTACTCCTGGCTATGCACTCAGAAATCGCTCCTGGCTTGGGGGACCATATGGGACACCAGGGGATTGAACCGTGGTCTGTCCTAGGTCAGATGCATGCAAGGTAATGCTTGCACCACTGCTCCGACCCCCAGATTCCTTCTCAACCACAAAATATCACAAATAATTGGATAGAGCAGCATCATGTACCTCCTGACCCTGGAGGCACTGAGGACATAGCCCACCTCTATGCCATTCTGTGTTGCAAAAAATGTAGATGCTTCATAACTGGAAATAAAGGTGGGAGGGGCATAATCCTTCATTCATAGAATATGTTGATTTCATAGTTTTAAGTAGTCCTCCCACGGCTGATTTCCTATTACCAATTATCACAGAATAGAGTTGGGGAAAAATATGAGAATCCTATCTCATAACTGGTACTAGCTGGCTCCAGCAGACCACAAGGAAGCAATCCTGCCCAAACACATATTAGCAGATACGATCACAAAGAACCATGAAACAAGCCCAAACTGAGAGATAGTCTTTAAAACATCCATCCCACATTCTTAAAAAGTATCAGTGTGGTAAATGCCAAAGAAAAGATGTAGAGCTATTATTCCACAGTAAAAGAGAATAAAGATCATAATCACCCCTCTGCATTGCATTATCCTGGATTAGGAGGAAAAGTTGTAGTAAGCTAATGTTGGGGAGGTGGAGATGGATAAAACATTTAGCCATAATGTAATTCAATTTTAACTAATCTGATTAATATGAATATGACTATTGCGGTAATATGCTAATAGATGAGTGATTTCTTTGATCCTGGGAAGGACACCATTGAAATAATTAGAATTAAACAGTATTAATTCCTCTCAGACGGTTCTGGGAAAAAATAATATAGTTATGGGAGCAAGAGGGATAAAATGTGGCAAAATATCGAAAATGACAAATTTAGGGGCCGGAGAGATAGCATGGAGGTAGGGCATTTATCCTGCATGCAGAAGGATGGTGGTTCAAATCCTGGCATCCCATATGGTCCCCCGAGTCTGCCAGGAGTGATTTCTGAGCATGAGCACTGCCGGGTTTGACCCAAAAAACAAACAAAAAAAGAGACAAATTTGGTTTTATAGACTTAATGACACTTTTGTGTTATTCCAATACTTATTTTTGTATGTTTGAACTTATTCCAAAATACAAATATGTAAAATATGGGTGTACTTGAAGCTGGGGGAGGAACTTAGCTGATAGGGCTAATAATATGGTTTGCTTGCAGGAGTCCTAGGTTCTATCTCTGGCACCACATGGTCTCTTAGCACAGCCAATGTTTTGTTTTTGTTTTGTTTGTTTGTTTGTTTGTTTGTGCTCAGGAGTTACTCCTGGCTATCTGCTCAGAATTAGCTCCTGGCAGGCACGGGGGACCATATGGGACGCCGGGATTCCAACCAACCACCATAGGTCCTGGATCGGTTGCTTGCAAGGCAAACACCGTTGTGCTATCTCTCTGGCCCCAGCATAGCCAATGTTGTCCCAGCATAGTAAGGTATGGCCCAAACTCTCACTCAATTTTTTTTTGTTTGTTCTTTTTTTGTTTTTGGGCCATGTCCGGTGATGCTCAGAAATCACTCCTGGCTTGGGGGACCATATGTGACATGGGGGAATTGAGCCATGGTCCATCCTAGGTTAGTGCGTGAAAAGCAAACATCCTACTGCTTGTGCCACCACTCCAGCCTCATAGTTCTTTTTTGTATTTATTAATATATTTGTTTTCTGTTTTGTTTTTTTGGGCCACACCCGGCAGTGCTCAAGGGTTACTCCTGGCTGTCTGCTCAGAAATAGCTCCTGGCAGGCACGGGGGACCATATGGGACACCGGGATTCGAACCAACCACCTTTGGTCCTGGATCAGCTGCTTGCAAGGCAAACACCACTGTGCTATCCGGGCCCTAATATATTTGCTTAAGCACCATGATTACAAACAAGTTTGTAGCTGGGTTTCAAACTAAAAAAACAAGTACAGCCCCCTTCACCAGTACAAACATCCTATCACCAATGCCCCCATCTCCTTCCTCCCCCATCCCTGCCTGTCTTAGAAACAGGTATTCTATTTCCCTCACTCACTACCATTATCATGATAGTTGTTGGTGTAGTTATTTCTCTAACTGCACTTACCAATATTTGTGGTAAGCTTCATATCATGAGCTCGTCCTTTCAAACAGCATCTCAGTTTTTTTAGTTTTGGTTTTTGGGCCACACTCATCATTGCTTAGGGATTAGTCTTGCATTTTGAGTTTGCGTATCTCACAGCCCACTCACTTTAATAACTCTAGGTATGTGGATAAGGTTCATCACAATCCCCTTACAAGGATTCCTGAAGAAGTTACTAATTTTGTTGGACTAATTGTGACTGTGAGCATTTCCAGTAACCATTTTGGTTTTACCATACTGACTCCTGTGAGTTATATAATCTTCCATAACACCTTCACTGCTTTGATTCCTAAAATAAGTTGATCTTTTTGTGCCTTTTTTGACAAGGAGAGCTCTGAAGCCACACTGGGTGGTGTTGGGGGCTAATCCTGGCAGTGCTCAGGGGCCATAGTTCTGAGGATTGAACCTGGGTCTCTATCATGCAAAGTTCAGCTTTTAGAATTATCTCTCTGTCCTAAGAAGTTGATTTCAATATTTTTGTTAGTTTGTTTTTTGGGCTACAACTGGTGATGCTCAGGGGTTACTCCTGGAGATGCACTTAGAAATAGCTTTTGGTTTGGGAAACCATATGGGATGCTGGGGGATCGAATTGTGGTTCATCCTAGGCTAGTGCCGGCAGATGCCTTACCACTCTGTGACACTGCTTTGACCCCTAATTTCAATATTTTGATTTATAAACCTTTATACTAAGAATGGTAAAGGTTTCAAACAGACCTTGGCTGCATCTAATTATACCTTTATTTTCACATTCACCAATAACTTTAATTTCATTACTGTGTATCTTCATTTTTATTGAGATGCACAAAAAACAATTGAGGTTAAGATGTCAAACATTCTCAATAATTTTTTTATGTTGGGGAAAATTTAATCTTAGGGAAATGCACATATCATTATAGACAACAGGAAAGCAATAAAACTATCTTTGCTGAGAAAAGGATACTGCAGTACTGCTCAACACTTTCTAACTAATTTGAGCATTCAATTTGCAGTTAGATATTCTGTTATTGCCAAGTGTTAAATGACCCTTTACTCTTTTATCTATCAGGTAATTTAGGTGTGAGTTGGCCTTCCAATACTTGTTCTTTATTTTATTCAAGTTGGGCATATATATTTGTTCCTCACTCTGCTTTCCTTTGATATCTTCTTCTCCTAGTCTATAAAGTCCAAGTTGAACCTGGGTCTGTCTTCCTAACTTGAAGAATGTGTGAGGCTCCAAGGAAATTATTATTATTATTATTATTATTATTATTATTATTATTTGGTTTTTGGGCCACACCCAAAAGCTCAGGGGTTACTCCTGGCTATGCACTCAGAAATTACTCCTGGCTTGGGGGACCATATGGGATGCCGGGGGATAGAACTGCGGTCCATCCTAGGCTAGAGTGGGCAAGGCAGATGCCTTACCTCTTGCGCCACCACCACCTCCCCAAGGAAATTATTACTATTTCTTTCAAAGCTTAGTGTTTCATTTACAAAATGAAAGATGATGTTGATTTTTACTGAGGTTTGTAATATAAATAGAGTATAAATATAAAGCTTTCATTATACATTCTAGCCATAGACTTTTCTATATCTGTTTCAATGTTGTTCATGTTGCTTATACATTTAATCACTGATCCACTACAATAAATCCCAAGACCCAGAGAGATAATTACTTCAGTTTTAGACATTTCTTTTCACTTATTTTTTTTATAAAGAAATATTTTGGGGAGCCAGAAAGATAGCACAGTGGTAGGGCATTTTCTTTGCATGCAGGACAGATGGTGGTTCGATTCCTGATTCCTGGCATCTCATATGGTCCCCAGAGTTTGTCAGGGGCGATTTCTAAGCACAGAGCCAGGAGTATCCCCTGAGTGCTGCCAGGTGTGACACCCCCCCCCAAAAGAAATATATTTTTTTGTTAGTGTTTTTGTACTTGGGACATAACTTGAAATGCTCAGGGGTTACTGTATTGAATGGGGCCAGAGCAGTGGCGCAAGCTGTAGGGCGCTTGTCTTGCATGCAGCTGACCCAGGATGGACCACAGTTCAATCCCTTGGTGTCTCATATGGTCCCCCAAGCCAGGAGCGATTTCTAAGCACATAGCCAGGAGTAAACTCTGAGAGTCACTGGGTGTGTCCCCCAAACCAAAAACCAAAAAAAAAAAAAAAATTACAATTGTCAGTGCTCTAAAGGAACATATGTGATGTTGCTGATCCAACACAGGTCAGCTGCAAGCAAAGTCAACACCACAGTAGCCACAGTATTATTGTTCTGGTACCTTTAAAAGACATCTCAGGTTTTAAAAATACATAATTTGTGAAGCTAAAGTGATAATATAGTGGTTGGATGCTTGCCTTACATGTGGTGAACCTTACATGGTGGTTCCCAGAATCTCATGTTGTTCCCTGAGACCTGCCAGGAGTGATCCCTGAGCTCAGAGCCAGGAGAAAGTCCTGAACACCACTGGGAAAGGCCCAAAACAAAGTATAAATAAACAAATAAATAATAAAGTGTATAATTTGAAAAGACAGTATAAAAATTAAGACATAGTTGGCAGGACATTTGCCTTGCATGCAGCCGACCCCCGCTCAATTCCCAACATCTCATATGGTCCCTGAGCAGGGTTGATTTCTGAAAGTAGAGGTTCCCCCCCCCTCCAAAAAAAGTAAGGTACTTACCTTGTATGCATCTGTTGACCCTGATTTGATTCCCAGAGCCACATATGATCATATGTGACGATCATTGCCAGGTGTTATTACTGAGCACATTCAGAAAAAACTTATCTCTCTCTCTCTCTCTCTCTCTCTCTCTCTCTCTCTCTCTCTCCCTCTCTCCCTCTCTCCCTCTCCCTCTCTCATATTTACTTTTGAAAGCCATGTTAACTAAAAATATAAGATAAGAAACAAAGTCACAGAAGGTAGGGTACTTGCCTGGTACAAACCCTGCCAGCCAGGGGGAGGAGGACAATGAAGAAGAGGAAGGAGGAAAAGAAAGGAAAGAGAGGAGGGAGAAAGAAAAGATGGAGCAGGAGAATGAAGAGAAAAATGAAGAGGAGAAAGAGAAGGACCCTTAAGCCTAGAGTCATGTATCTTGAGTACTGATGGACACTTAAAACCAATCCCCCCCTG
>NC_064854.1:103866927-103871927 GCF_024139225.1 Suncus etruscus | reverse complement strand
ACACAGCAGACTTTAATTACACCGTTCTAATTACTTAAAACATACTCTGGCACCAATTTACGATTACAATGTGAATTTGTAACAGTCGAGTGTTCTGATGGAAAACTGGCCATATTTTTTTATAAAAAGTGCAAGGTGCTTATGAGATAATCAAGGATGATTATAGGGAAAAAGAAGATGAATCAGGAGAAAATATATTATGGTCATGCTGTTAAAACGAACCCTTTGAAAAAAGAGGCTCTGCTAAACTTAGTAACCTGTCTTGAATATTTTTTATTATATTTTATCTGTAAATAAGCAATGTTATTTTTATTTTAAAATAGTTGTGCATGTACTTGATTTAGCTTCCTATCTATTTTTTTTTTCAAACAGAGCATATGTCATTTGAAATATTTTCAAAAAGAAGGGCATTTAAGGGGCCCAGAGAGATAGCACAGCGGCGTTTGCCTTGCAAGCAGCCGATCCAGGACCTAAGGTGGTTGGTTCGAATCCCGGTGTCCCATATGGTCCCCTGTGCCTGCCAGGAGCTATTTCTGAGCAGACAGCCAGGAGTAACTCCTGAGCAACGCCAGGTGTGGCCCCCCCAAAAACAAACAAAAACAAAAACAAAAACAGAAGGACATTTAAAATATTTTTTATAAAGAAAGGACGTGCTGGAGCATGTAATGCACATGTTGGAGCTCTGGGATTTGATCCCTAGTAGCACATGGTCTTCTGAGCAACTGGAAGTAGGCTGTAAGCACCTCTGAATGTGGTCCTATAGCTAAATGAAACCTTTCCCTTCCCCACACTGACACTCTCTCTCTCTCTCTCTCTCTCTCTCTCTCTCTCTCTCTCTCTCTCTCTCTCTCGCCTCCCCTTTGTTTTTTGTTTTTGGTTTTTGGTGACACCAGGCAGTGCTCAGGGGTTACTCCTGGCTCTGTGCTCAGAAATTACTCCTGGCAGGCTCTGGGGACCACATGAGATGCCGGGATTCGAACCACCATCCGCCCTGGAACGGCTGCATGCAAGGCAAATGTCCTACCACTGTGCTATCTCTCTGGCCCAACATTCTCTTTTTAAGTCATAAATGTTAAAAAAATTTTTGGAGGGAGCATGGGTCATACCCAGCAGTGCTCAGAACTTATTCTTGATTCTGCACACAAGTATCACTCCTGAAGTGCTTCAGGGATAAGGGATCTCAAGAATTGAAACTGTGTTGGCAGTTTGCAGGGCAAGAGCCTTATCAGCTCTATCTCTCTGTCTGGACTCTATAATTGTTACCCGCCCCATTTTTTTTTTAGCATTTTAAAATTTAGTCAGCATGAAATTACAAAGTTATTTATGATTAAGTTTCAGGCATAATATATATATATAGATATATATAGATTTATTTTTATTTTTATTTCTTTATTTATTTATTTTTGGTTTTTGGGTCACACTCTGCAGTGCTCAGGGGCTCTAAGCTCTACGCTCTATGCTCAGAAATTGCTTCTGGCAGGCTCGGAAAACTATATGGGATGCCGGGATTCGAACCACCGTCCTTCTGCATGAAAGGCATGCTATCTCTCTGGCCCCTCAAATACATGTTATAGATGGGAACATTTTATAATAATACTCCTAGGAAATTTTGAGGTAAGAATTTTTTTTTTTTTTTTTTTTTTTTTTTGGTTTTTGGGCCACACCCGGCATTGCTCAGGGGTTACTCCTGGCTGTCTGCTCAGAAATAGCTCCTGGCAGGCATGGGGGACCATATGGGACACCGGGATTCGAACCAACCACCTTTGGTCCTGGATCGGCTGCTTGCAAGGCAAACGCCGCTGTGCTATCTCCCTGGGCCCAAGAATTTTTAAAAACAATATAGGCTGCAGATATAGTAAAGAGGGTAAGAGACTTTTTTTTTTTTTTTTTTTTTTTTTTGGTTTTTGGGCCACACCCGGCTATGCTCAGGGGTTACTCCTGGCTGTCTGCTCAGAAATAGCTCCTGGCAGGCATGGGGGACCATATGGGACACCGGGATTCGAACCAACCACCTTAGGTCCTGGATCGGCTGCTTGCAAGGCAAACGCCGCTGTGCTATCTCCCTGGGCCCAAGAATTTTTAAAAACAATATAGGCTGCAGATATAGTAAAGAGGGTAAGAGACTTTTTTTTTTTTTTTTTTTTTTTGGTTTTTGGGCCACACCCGGCTATGCTCAGGGGTTACTCCTGGCTGTCTGCTCAGAAATAGCTCCTGGCAGGCACGGGGGGGGGGGGGGACCATATGGGACACCGGGATTCGAACCAACCACCTTTGGTCCTGAATCGGCTGCTTGCAAGGCAAGTGACGCTGTGCTATCTCTCTGGACCCGGTAAGAGACTTCTTTACATACTGTTGACTTGTGTTTGATCTCCCCAGTACCACTTATGGTTCCTCCAGTTCAGCTGGGAGTGAGCTCTGAGCACAGAGCTAGGAGTAGAGCATTTATATTAATTATTTAATCAATTGGGATAGGCCTGAGATGATTTAAATGCTGTAACTTTACTTCTCAGGTAGGTAAGGAAACTAAAGAGTAAGAAGATATGGTAGCTTGGGCTGGAGAGATAGAACAATGGTTAATGCACTTGCTTTGATACAATCAACCCAGTTTTATCTATCTATCTATCTATCTATCTATCTATCTATCTATCTATCTATCTATCTATCTATCTATCTATCTATCTATCTATCTTTGTTTTTTTGGGGGGGTCACACCCGGCAGCACTCAGGGATTACTCCTGGCTCTACGTTCTGAAATCGCTCCTGGCAAGCTCAGGTGACCATATGGGATGCTGGGATTCCAACCACTATCCTTCTGCATGCAAGGCAAATGCCATATCTCCATGCTATCTCTCCGGCCCCCCAACTAAGTTTTAATCCCTGGCATTGTATATGATTCCCTAAGCACTGCCAGGAGTGACACTTGAGTACAAAATCAGGTGTAGCTCTTCAGCACCTATGTGATCCGCTCCCCCAAATAAAACAATAAAACAAACAAACAAAAACCACAGTAAAATAACTTATTGCTTCAGATCACTAACCTGAAAAGGTGGATCCAGGGTGCAGAGTGAAATTACTAGGATTCTATTTACATCACCCACTCTTCTAATCCTGTTTTGGATTGAGCCATACATGAATGGCTTCTCTAAGTAGTAAACCAACAATCCTCTTGATTATTCAACACCTGTGTAATAACTAACTTTACTTCAACTCTGTAGTTTATAGAACCTGTGCTGTTTTGTCCCCTTCACACCCTGTACTCCATTGTGCTGGGATTTAAACTCAGGTCCTAAGTTTTTTAAGCAAGGCTTTACCACTGCATCCTATATATGTGCTTTTGCTAAATTTCAAATTGAAGCTGTTTGTGGCCAATTCAATAATTTTGCCTGACAGGGCATGTCAGACTATTTTCTAAATAAGTCAATACTGCAAAGATCTTATATTGGGCAATTTAATTAAAAAGTGGGAGTCCTGGGCCTGGAGAGATAGCACAGTGGTGTTTGCCTTGCAAGCAGCCAATCCAGGACCTAAGGTGGTTGGTTCGAATCCCGGTGTCCCATATGGTCCCCCATGCCTGCCAGGAGCTGTTTCTGAGCAGACAGCCAGGAGTAACCCCTGAGCACCACCGGGTGTGGCCCAAAAACAAAAACAAAACAAACAAAAAAAAGTGGAAGTCTTCATTTTCTTTTTTCCTAAAAAATATAGTCTTTTGTGTAAACTCCTATGTATGTGTATACTTTAGAAATTAGATAATAGATGACACATAAACCAAAAACCAAAATAACAGATATGAGAATGAGTACATTTACTTAGTTCTGGAGTCTCTCTGTTATATTACTTTTGAAATAAGAGATTTGTATTTTCAAAGTTATTAATATACACACTTTCAAAAGAAGACTGATGAGTGCAGTCTGGTGAATGCAGGAGACATAATGGCTATCAAGAATTCAACAGGTTGGTTGTGGAAAAGGCAAGCACCCTACCCACTGTACTAACACTTTGGCCCTCTATTATAATATTTTATGTTTTTTTCTGAGTCCCAATTTACTTGTTTTATTCCTTATTTGTTAGGAGGTACACTTGGCAGTACTCAGGGCTTACTCCTGGCTCTGTGCTGGTGGTGCTTAGAAAAACATATAGGGTTTCAGGGATTGAATTTAGGTTGGCTGTGTGTAAGGCAATTGCTTTACTTGCTGTACTGTCTGGTGATGTAATATTATTTTTATCTTTTATTTCTTTTATTAAAGCACCATGTGTATAAAGTTATTTATAGTTGGGTTTTAGACATGCTATGCTACAAACTGTCAGTGTTTTCTTTCCTCCACCAGGGTTCCCATGTTCCTGCCCTGTGCCATCTCTAGCCTGCTCTTGAGAGGAACATTTTTTGTGTGCTTGTTTTGGGTCACACCAGGTGATGTTCAGAGCTTACACTTGACTCGGAACTCAGTTCTAGTACCCTATGGGATACTGGAGAGTGAACCTAGGTCAGCTGCATGTAAGACAAATGCCCTATCTGCTACACTGTCAGTTTGGCCCCTGAGGACACTTTTTGTCTTTTGGGCCACACCTCGTAGTGCTCAGGGGTTACTCCTGGCTATGCTTTCAGGAATTGATCCTGGCAAAAATTGTCTCAGAGTCTAAATGGAATGTTAGGGATCAAACCCAGGTTGGTCTGGGTAAGCCACTTGCACGGCAAATACTCTTCCCACTGTGCTATCCCTCTGGCCTCATAATAAAAACATTTTTAAGTTTGATTGTTGAAGTTTGAATCTCTTGTTTTCAGTGTCATGTAATATTATTCCTATAGACCTTTTATGAGGTGAAAATTTATCAAAACCATCTATTTGGGATTTAAAGGTTTTAAGAAAATTTGTGTTAGAGGGTATCATTATTAAATACAGTTTTAAAATTAATTTGTAGAGTTAGGGGCCAGAAGGGTGGCACAAGCAGTAGGGCTCCTGCCTTGCATATACTGACTTAGGATGGACCATGGTTTGATCCCC